>NW_013543726.1:0-2932 GCF_000499545.2 Eimeria tenella
GCCCATTTTTGGCGACAGCGAAGTGCTGCTGCGGCCGGGCGCCAGGTGTCTGTACACCCCGTTGCAGACTGCAGATTTTGGCGGAAACTTCGAAATGAAGAAATAAAAGACTCCTAAGGAAATAAAAAGAGTTTTAAATGAATAAAAAAAGTTTTTAATGAATAAAAAGAGTTTTTAATGAAAAAAAAGAGTTTTAAATAAATAAAAAGAGCTTTTAATGCCAATTAATTCTCCTTTTCTTCTTTTTCAGCTTCTCACGCTTCAAATGAGACCCCAGCAGATCTGCTGCTGCTGAAGTTCAAAAAATTCTTTTACTTGAAATATTTGCAGCATTGGGGATTTAAAAGTTAATAATAATTACAATTCTTCTTATTATTTTATTTTAAAATTAAAAAATAAAAATTAAAAAAAACAAAAGCTGCGAAAAAGACAAAAAACTTGTATTCGCATGCAAGTCTTGTGTTTCTCTATTTCGCTGCTCCCTGGGGATTCCAAACCCTAAACCCTAAACCCTAAACCCTAAACCCTAAAATGAAGGGTTCATTTGACATTTTCATGTCCTCCCCCTGTGGCGCGGCTGTGCGATTGAACCCTAAACCCTAAACCCTAAACCCTAGAGTCCAAACAGTAAACCCTAGCCTGGCTCGACACCCTAGTCCCCAAACCCTAGACTCCAAACCCTAAACCCTATACCCTAAACCCTAAACCCTAACCCCTAAACCCTAAACCCCTACCTATACACCGAGAATGCAAATTTTCAAAAGTCCACACTGCGAAACAAGTAGCAGAGTAGCCGATACAACGATTTGGGGTTTAGGGTTTAGGGTTTAGGGTTTAGGATGTAGGGTTTAGGGTTTAGGGTTTAGGGTTTAGGGTTTTGAGCTCGCTTGCTTCGGCTTGCCAGGGGTGAGATGAATAATAATTGGCCTTTCGCATTCTTTAGCTACAAGAAAATTAAAAAATCAAAAATAAAAATAAAATAATAAAAATAAAAATAAATAAAAATAAACAAAAATAAATAAAATATTAAAAATTTAAAGGTAAAAATAATTATGAAAATTTATTTTTAGCAGATAAATCCAAATGCATGCAAATAAGAATTTTCATTTCAAAATTATTTGAAGTCTTTCTTTAAAAGCAGACTTTCATTCTTTCTAATTTTCTTTGTTTTAAAAGATTAAAGACTGAATGCATGCATGCATGCATGCATGTATTTGCTTGCATGCATGTATTTGCATGCAAGCATGTACTTGCATGCATGCACGCATGCATGCAAAGAAGACACTTAAATACAAATAAATAAATTATAAAAATAAATAAACTTTCTTCTTTTCTGGTGTACGGGTTTATTTTGCCAATTATATATTTCAAAAGAAGTTTAAATGCACCCTTTGGGCTCTTAGCACTTCTGCAAACCCTAGGGTTTAGGGTTTAGGGTTTAAGGTTTAGGGTTTAGGGTAGCGTCTAGAAATTAGGGTTTACAGTTTAGGGTTTGGGGTTTACGCTGGTGTTCAGGTTTAGGGTTTACGTTAGGGTTTAGGGTTTAGTGTTTAGGGTTTAGCCAGTGTGACTTAGCTTCAGTCCACTAAATGTCTTGCTGGCTAATAATAAAACTGAGTTGCTGCTGCTAGCCTCCCATAACAAACCCTAAACCCTAAACCCTAAGCCCTAAGCCCTAAACCCTAAACCCTAAACCCCTAAGTGTCCCGTGGGGAGAATGAAACGGTATTAAGCCTGTTAGAAAAACAGCTAAAGAAAAAGCTACAAAGAGTAACGCGCAGCGACAGAAGACCAGCAGCAGCAGCTTCTGCTGCTGCTGCTGCTGCTGCTCCTGAGTTGTTTGCAGCTATTTTGTCAGCACGGGCTGTTTTAATTGTTTAAAAAGGGAAATAATGGGAAATAAATTGCAAATAAATAATTAAATTTGCATTTAATGGAATTAAAAAGACAAATCTGCTGCTGCAGCGCCGCGCTGCTGCCCGGCGGCGCCGGGGCTGCATGCGTTTCGGGTGTACATACACCCCAAACGGAACTGAGCAGGCCGAAATTGAATTCAGTTAGTGAAGTTCTTTTCAAATCCGCGGAGTCTTTCGAGTTCTTTTTTGTTATTTTTATTTATTTGGTTTTTGCTTCGGAGGCCCTCGAAAGCTGCTGCTGCTGCTGCTGCTGCTGCTGCTGCTGCAGCCGCCTTCAGCCTTGCTGCTTCTCCCACACCTCCCGGAAGCTCCCCTTGAGTAGATTCTTTTCTTTAATTTGTCAGCAGCTTTTCAAAAGTCTTTTTCCCCTCGGCGGCGAGCAGCACTCCTTGTCAGGTGTATGTACAGCAGCAGCAGCAGCAGCAGCAGGCGCAGCAGCAGCAGCAGCCGCAGCAGCGCCGGCGGCGGCGGGCGCGCGAGCAGCAGCAGCGCGCACAGCCGCTGCCGCAGCAGCCGCAGCAGCAGCCGCAGCCGCAGCAGCCGCCGAGATGCGGCGGACGGTGCATGCTGCAGCAGCAGCAGCAGCAGCAGCAACACTCGACATGGAAGCAGTGCAGCGCTCGCTAGCAGCAGCAGCATGGCGGCAGGGGGACTTGGGGGCCCACCTGCAGGGGGTGGTTGAAGAGGAAGACGAAGACAGCAGCGAGCGGGGGACTTCCCCGCAGCAGCAGCAGCAGCAGCAGCAGCAGCAGCAGCAGCAGCTGTGGGGCCCCGTCGCGCAGCAGTCCCCCCTAGTCAAAGTTGTCTTTGGCTCTTATTCTAACAAGGGCCTTTTGCATGACAATGAAGACCGCCTGAGCGTCAGCATTTGGGGCCAAAGCGTGGCCCCCAGGCGCAAGCAGCAGCAGCAGCAGCAGCAGCAGCAGCAGCAGCAGCAGCAGCAGGGGAGGAAGGGGGAGGCGGGGGGGCGGCGCAGCAGCAGTTTCGAGAGCAGCAGCAAGACGGCGGCGGAAGCA
>NW_013543727.1:0-3295 GCF_000499545.2 Eimeria tenella
AGGGTTTAGGGTTTAGGGTTTAGGGTCTAGTGTTGGGGTTTAGGGTTTAGGGTTAGGGTTTGGGGTTTGGTTTCGTTGTGCTTTTCAGAGAACTTGTAGGGGAGATGGAGATAAGTGAAGAAGACAAAAGAAAGCTTATCGAGGCGGACCTTCGAGGCGGTGCGAAACCCTAAACCCTAAACCCTAAATCGTGGTTTAGACGGACAAGGCGTAGCATCTGGCAATTTCAAACCCTAATGAGTTTATTTGAAGGCCTTCCAGCAGCCCTTTCTCTTAAACCCCAAACCCTCGCCTCTGCAAACCCTAAACCCTCGTCGCCAAACCCTAAACCCTCATCTCCGTAAACCCTAAACCCTCGTCAGATTTCCTCCAAAGCGGATTTAAATGTTTTTTCTTTCACCACTCATGACAGAACTCTTGGAGTTAGTTAAATAAACAATTATAATTATTTATTCCGATTTATTTCTATTTATTTATTTATATCTATTTATTTATTTATTTATTTATTTTAGAATGGTGGGAGGGTTTAGAAGATGCGGCGGTTCGGGAGGAAAGAAGAAGAAGAAGAAAACTTGAAAATGAAGATGATGCTTTAGATGCAGCAGCAGAGCAGCAGGAGCTGCAGCAGCAGCAGCAGCAGCAGCAGCAGCAGGGCTCTAAGAAGGGCGCGCGGATCACAGCGGGAGACAGCGAAGACGAACTGCAGCAGCAGCAGCAAGGGACAAACACGAAGGAAGCTGACAAACATAAATCCAGCAGCAGCAGCAGCAGCAGCAGCGGGGACAAGGACAAAGCGCGAAGCTCAGAAAAGGGAAAGTCACAGGTATATGGGAGACTTCAGCAGCAGCAACAGCAGCAGCAGCAGCAGCAGCAACACAATTAGCGTCAATATTGTTTGGAGTAATGGGCGAATACCCAGCAGCAGCGGCGGAAGCCGCTGCAGCAGCAGCTGCAGCAGCAGCAGCAGCAGGAGGATTTGAGGCGCGTTTTTGCTGCTGCGAGTGTGCTTGTCCCGCAGGACCCGTCGCGGCCGAGCAGCAGCAGCAGCAGCAGCAGCAGGAAGTCTTGCAAGGAGCTGCGGAAGTTTTTTCAAGAAGAAGAAGAACTTCCCGAGGGTTTAAAACACAAACCCTTGACGAAGCTAAATGACCACAGAGATCTTGTTAATAAAGTCAATCGCGTAAAAGAAACCATTCAAGTCATCGAAAACTCGAAGAAGATCATGGCAATGTCCGTTGCTGCTGCTGCTGCTGCTGCTGCTGCTGCTGTTGCTGCTGCGTTTTGATGGTGCTGCTGCTGCTTTGCGTAATGCTGTTGCTGCTGCTGTGCGTGATGCTGCTGCTGCTGCTGCTGTGTGATGATGGTGTTGCTGCTGCTGCTGCTTTGCGCCCTTTTCTAGAAAACCAAGGGTTTAGGGTTTAGGGTTTAGGGTTTAGGGTTTAGGGTTTAGGGTTTGTGTGGCTGCAGGGTTCCAACGGAGAAGTCGGAGCTGTTCGCGTCGAAGATCGACTGGAACATTCTCGCGAAGGCAAGTTTGCAATTTAATTATTTATTTAAATTAATTAAATTAAATTAACTAATTTAAATTAATTAATTTAAATTAATTAATTTAAATTAATTAAATTATTTATTTATTTATTTATTTATTTATTTATTTGCTGCCACTCTTATTCCCTCAAAGTGGAAATTTGCAAAACTGCAAATCCAGCGCGCCCAACTGCGAAGATAAACCACCAAATAAAACAAAACAAATTAAATTAAATTAATTAAATAAAATTAATTAAATTAAATTAATTAGGTTAATTAAATTAAATTAAATAAATAAAATAAAAAGGAATAAAAGAAGAAGTTCGACGCTGCATCCCGAAGCAACCAGCCCGCCCCAGCCCAACCAAAAAGGCAAACAAAAAAAACAAAACAAAACAAATAAACAAACCGATTAAATCAAATAAATAACAACAAACAATAAATAAATATAAATAAATAAATATAAATAACAAATAAATAATAAATAAATAATAATAGTAATAAAGTTTGGCTGCTGCAGGGCGAAGTGCTGGAGAAGAAGCTGCGGCCGTGGGTGAAGAAAAAGGTGATCGAGTTTATGGGCGCAGACGAAAGACTTGTGGGCGAAGTCATTGACTACATTTTGGGAAGAATTAAAGAAAAAACTTCTCCAAAAGTGCTTTTGGAGGAGTTTTCCAGGTTCTTAGATGATGAAGCTGAAGGCTTCCTCAAACATCTCTGGCAGCTGCTGCTGTTCGAGCAAATCCGGCTCAAAAAGTGATCATTTTGCTGCAGCAGCAGCAGCAGCAGCAGCGAATTCGAGAAAAAACTTCTCCAAAAGTACTTTTGGGGGAGTTTTCCAGACTTCTGGATGATGAAGCTGAAGGCTTCCTCAAACGTCTCTGGCAGCTGCTGTTATTTGAGCAAATCCGGCTCAAAAAGTGATCAAAGTGGTGCTGCTGCTTCTGCTGCTGCTGCAGCAGCAGCAGCAGCGAATTCGAGAGAAAACTTCTCCAAAAATACTTCTGGAGGAGTTTTCCAGAGTTCTAGATGATGAGGATGAGGGTTTTCTTAAACACCTGTGGCAGCTGCTGCTGTTCGAGCAAATCCGACTCAAAAAGTAATCAAATTGCTGCTGCTGCTGCTGCTGCTGCAGGAGCAGCAGCAAGGTAAGAAACCTCCAAAAATACTTTTAGTTTTCCAGATTTAGGATGATGAAGATGAAGGGCTTCTTGAACATCTGTGGCTGTTGCTTGAATTTGAGCAAATCCGGCTTCAAAAATGATCCTCGAGCTGCTGCTGCTGCTGCAGCAGCAGCAGCAGCAAGCAAAGAAGCGGCTTCAAAGTGCTTTTAGAAGAGTTCACAAGATTTCTAGACGGTGAAGCAGAAGGGTTTCTAAAACATTTGTGGCAGCTGCTGCTTTTCGAACAAATCCGGCTTAAAAGGCTACAGCTGCAGCAGCAGCAGCAGCAGCAGCAGCAAATGAGAGAAGCCTTTTTGGAGGAGATTTTCGAGATTCCTGGATGATGAAGCAGAAGGATTCCTTAAACATCTCTGGCAGCTGCTGCTCTTCGAGCGAATCGGACTCAAAAAGTGATTCTCGTGATGCTGCTGCTGCTGCTGCAGCTGCTGCAGCTGCTGCAGCAGCTGCAGAAGCAGCTGCTCCAGCGGGCAGTGGTAGCTGCTGCAGGCGTTGGGTTGGGTAGGGGTGGGGAGGGTAGCAACGACAGCAGAGGATGCAGCAGCAGCAGCAGCAGCAGCAGGGACATGAACAGAGTTTGCTGATGC
>NW_013543728.1:0-3477 GCF_000499545.2 Eimeria tenella
GAAGCTTGTAGCAGCGGCAAAGGCCGGACAGCAGAAACAGCAGCGGGATCGGCAACAGCAGCAGAAATAGCAGCAGCAACAGGAGCAGCAGCAGCAGCAGCAGCAGCAGCGGGCGTACCTGGGCAAGGCGCTTTGAGACGGTGAGTCTGTGGGGTATAAAGCGGAGGGAAGGGGAAAGAGGCCGCTTGAGGACCTGCAGAGGCGCAGCAGCAGCAGCAGCAAGAGGCCTGCTGCTGAGTTGTTGCTGCTGCACTGCTGCCGCAAGTTGGCGGCCGCAGCAGCAGCAAAGACTGCCGCGCAGCGCAGCAGCAGCAGGAGGCAGCTGCTGCTGCGCCCGCGAGAAAACCCAGCGTGCAGCGCGGCTAAAGAGCAATTCAATCCACACTCACAGCTCAGGGTTTAGGGTTTAGGGTTTAGGGTTTACCTTGAGAAGCCGCTGCAGGCAGCTGCCCAAATCCGCCCATTCCTTCGCCCGGTCAAAAGCGCTCAGCACCGACAGCACTTCCGCGGAGAAGCGCCTGGCTTCTGCTGCAGCAGCAGCAGCAGCAGCAACAGCAGCAGCAGCAGCAGCGCAAGACAAGTGCAAGTCAACTGGAGCAGCGCCAGCCACTGAGTAGTGCTGCTGCTGCTGCTGCTGCTGCTGCTGCTGCAGCTGAGGGGCTTAGGGTTATGGGCACTTGCCGTCATCGCCGCCCCCCGCGGGCGCCAGCGGAGCCAACATGGTTCCTTAGGCCTAGCTGTTGCTGCTGCTGCTGCTGCTGCTGCTGCTGTGGCTTTCGCCTACTACAGCGGGCACCGCTGCTGTGGCAGCTGCAGGTGGCTCGTTCCCCAAGTCCCGCTGCTTCACTTCCGCTGCTTCTGCTGCTGCTGCTGCTGCTCTTGCCCTGTAGCTGACGACAGGTGGCGGCTGCAGCAAGGGAGGCAGCAGCAGCGCCTGCTGCCGCTGCTCCCCCTGCTGCCAGCTCCGCCGTGCGACTCCTGCTCCTTAGGGGGAGGCTGTCGCGGCTGCTGCTCCTGCAGCGGCTGCTGCTGTGCGGCGCTACAGCTGCGGCAGCAATGGTCGCAGCAGCAGCAGCAGGCTGCTGGTATTTCTGTCTCCCCCTTGTCTCCACGCTGCAGCACCCCAAACCCTCTTCTTTGCTGCTGCAGCAAACTATGTGTGCATTTCTGGCTGCTGTTTCAGTGGGGCTGCGACTTGGGCTGAGTTAACAGCAGGGCCCCGGCGGGCAGCGGATCGCGGCTGCTGCTGTGCTGCTGCTGCTGCTGCTGCTGTGCTGCTGCTGGCGCTGCTACTCCCATTTTTGTCCTTGAGAAATTAGTCCTTGCATGTTTGCCTACACAAAATTGACAGCGTTTTACTTTGAATTTGCTCCCGGGGGGAAGCTCTGCAGCAACCGCGCCAGCTGCTCTGGCGTGGCTGCCGGCGCTGCTGCAGCTGCTGCTGCTGCTGCTGCAAAGTACGGTCAAACCCTGTTGGCTAGAGGGGGCGTCAGCTCGGCAACATTAGCAGCAGAAGCAAATTTGCTCTTGAGTTCAAATTCGCAGCTATCGCAGCGGCTGCAGCAGCCGCAGCAGCGGCAGCAACTGCGGCAGCGGCAGCGCCGACACACACAGCAGCAGCAGCAGCAAGTGCACTGCAATGGCGGGTGGGAGCAGCAAGACTGTTTCTGCTGATGCAGCGGCTGACACAGCCGCTGCAGGGATCGCCCCTGCGGCGGATCCCGCGGCTGCCCCAGACACGCAGCCGGCGAACGCCCCAGCAGCAGCAGCAGCAGCAGCAGCAGAGCCTGCAGCAGCGTCTTCTGGGCTGAGGCTGCTGCAGCGCGAAGGTGGAGACTGTCTGGAGTGTCGGCAGCACTTGCTCACAGTGCTGTCTGCTGTAGTGCGAGCGCTGGGGCCAAACCGGCGGCCTTCTTCTGCTGCAGCAGCAGCTTCTGCTGCTGCTGCTGCAGCGGACCGCGCAGCAGCAGCTGCGGAGGCAGCAGCGGAGCGCGCAGACGAGGAAGCAGCAGCAGCAGCAGAGGAAGCTGCGAGGCTGGCGGGAAAGGCGGGAGCAGCAGCAGCGCGCGCGAGGGCGGCGGCCGCAGCAGAGGCAGCAGCAGAAGCAGAGGCAAATTTTGCTGCTGCAGCAGACGCAGCAGCAGCAGCAGAACAAACTGAAATCGACCAAATGAAGGGGCTGGCCCCCCTGTCGCTGGAGGAGCTGCAGCTGCTGGCGGAGTCTGCAGGGGACCCCACACAAGCAGCAGTGCTGCTGCAGCACAACGCTGCTGAGCTGCTGCTGCTGCTGCTGCAGCAGTGGGTGCTGCCGGGCCTGGAGACAATCTCTGCAGCAGAGGAGCAGCATCAATGCAGCCACTCTTCTGCTGCTGTTGCAGTCAGCCGGCGTTTGCTGCTGGTCAGCCGCGCAGCGGGCGTTCCTGCTGCTGCTATTGCTGAGCTGCTGCTGATGGCAGCAGCAAACCTGATATCTGCGCAGCCGGACCTTGAGCACGGGGAAGCAGCAGCAGCAGCAGCGCCATCTGCTGCTGCTGCTGCACTCGCCGTGGCGCTGCCGCTTGCTGCTGACGTGTTTGCTGCTGCTGTGCTCAGCTGCACAGACGCAGGGGCCCTCAAGGAGGCCTTCAGGGGCCTTGCTGCTGCACTGAGTCTGCGGCAGCAGCAGCAAACGCCGCAGCAGCAGCTGGCAGACGCGCGCATGAAGCGGCTGCTGCTGCTGCGCGCAGCACCCACTGCAGCAGCAGCAGCAGACCTCTTCGCCAGGTGTATGTACATTTTGCGGCAGGCGCTGCATGCGCCGCTGCTGGGGGCTTCCACGCACTGTTTGTCTTTGCTGCTGGCAATAAGTGACATTGATGCAGCAGCAGCAGCAGCTCTCAACGCAGCAGCAGCTCAGGCAGCAGCAGAGGCAGCAGCACGGGCAGCAGCAGCAGGCGGCACTGCAGCAGCGTGCCCCACTGAGGAGGACATGCTGGGCGCGCTGCCGCCGCTGCTGGTGCTGCTGCGGCAGCAGCAGCAGCAGCAGGTGCTGCTGCTGGTGTCCATAGAAAGAGCAGCAGAGCTGCTGCGGACTCCCGTGCTGCCAGCAACTGCTGCTGCTCCTGCTGTTGCTGCTGCAGTGCCGCCGGAAGCGCGGGCGGAGGCCTTCATGCAGCAGCTGCGGCAGCAAGTGCTGCAGGAGCAGCAGCAGCTCGATGAGGAGAGCAGCAACACGTTGGCCAGTTTGCTGCTGCTGTGCGCAGACCTGCTGAAGGGGGACCCGCAGCTGCTGCTGCAGGGGCCCCCCGGGGGGCCCCCCGACCCGCTGGGCACTGCGGAAATGCTGGTGCAGATTTGCTGCTGCAGCTGCTGCTGCTGCAGCAGCGACGGCGCACTCGAAGCTGCTTTGCTGCTGAACTTCGTGCTGCTGGAAAACAACGAAGCTGTGGGGCTGAGCCCTGCTGAGGTGGAGGGTATTAGCACGCGGCTGGCCAAGCT
>NW_013543729.1:0-2914 GCF_000499545.2 Eimeria tenella
GCAGAGCCGGAGTCGCCCTGGGTGCCCCGTGATCCAGGTGCGTGTTTGCTGTGTACAATGTACGGGCAGCATAGATCAAGAGAAGGCAGCCTTACAAATTTTGTCTAGAGGCGCGAAGTGCAGTTTTGTTGCCTTTTCGTATGTATGAAATGATCCCGTGTTTTCATGAATGCATCGGCTTTTGCGTAGAGTCTGGAGTACTCTGTGGGTGCACCGTATGCTTGCACTTCTAGTGCCTTACAAGCTTAACAGTGCAGAGCCTTTGAGGCGCTGAAGTGAGTGTTGATTTCATGTTCCGACCCTTCACGTTGCGCGTGCCCTTGTACTTGCAGAGCCGGAACCGCTCCCGGCACCTAATGATCCAGGTGCGTGTTTGCTGTGTACAATGTACGGGCAGCATAGATCAAGAGAAGGCAGCCTTACAAATTTTGTCTAGAGGCGCGAAGTGCAGTTTTGTTGCCTTTTCGTATGTATGAAATGATCCCGTGTTTTCATGAATGCATCGGCTTTTGCGTAGAGTCTGGAGTACTCTGTGGGTGCACCGTATGCTTGCACTTCTAATGCCTTACAAGCTTAATAGTGCAGAGCTTATCAGGAGCTGAGGCGGATCGTAGCTTCATATTCCCATCTCTCACGTTGTGCGTGCCCTTGTCCTTGCAGAGCCGGAGTCGCCCTGGGTGCCCCGTGATCCAGGTGCGTGTTTGCTGTCTACAGTGTACGGGCAGCATAGATCAAGAGAAGGCAGCCTTACAAATTTTGTCTGGAGGCGCGAAGTGCAGTTTTGTTGCATTTTCGTATGTATGAAATGATCCCGTGTTTTCATGAATGCATCGGCTTTTGCGTAGAGTCTGGAGTACTCTGTGGGTGCACCGTATGCTTGCACTTCTAGTGCCTTACAAGCTTAACAGTGCAGAGCCTTTGAGGCGCTGAAGTGAGTGTTGATTTCATGTTCCGACCCTTCACGTTGCGCGTGCCCTTGTACTTGCAGAGCCGAAACCACTCCCGGCACCTAATGATCCAGATGCGTGTTTGCTGTGTACAATGTACGGGCAGCATAGATCAAGAGAAGGCAGCCCTACAAATTTTGTCTAGAGGCACGAAGTGCAGTTTTGTTGCCTTTTCGTATGTATGAAATGATCCCGTGTTTTCGTGAATACATCGGCTTTTGCGTAGAGTCTGGAGTACTCTGTGGTTGCACCGTATGCTTGCACTTCTAGTGCCTTACAAGCTTAACAGTGCAGAGCTTATCAGGAGCTGAGGCGGATCGTAGCTTCATATTCCCATCTCTCACGTTGTGCGTGCCCTTGTCCTTGCAGAGCCGGAGTCGCCCTGGGTGCCCCGTGATCCAGGTGCGTGTTTGCTGTGTACAATATACGGGCAGCATAGATCAAGAGAAGGCAGCCTTACAAATTTTGTCTAGAGGCGCGAAGTGCAGTTTTGTTGCCTTTTCGTATGTATGAAATGATCCCGTGTTTTCATGAATGCATCGGCTTTTGCGTAGAGTCTGGAGTACTCTGTGGGTGCACCGTATGCTTGCACTTCTAGTGCCTTACAAGCTTAACAGTGCAGAGCTTATCAGGAGCTGAGGCGGATCGTAGCTTCATATTCCCATCTCTCACGTTGTGCGTGCCCTTGTCCTTGCAGAGCCGGAGTCGCCCTGGGTGCCCCGTGATCCAGGTGCGTGTTTGCTGTGTACAATATACGGGCAGCATAGATCAAGAGAAGGCAGCCTTACAAATTTTGTCTAGAGGCGCGAAGTGCAGTTTTGTTGCCTTTTCGTATGTATGAAATGATCCCGTGTTTTCATGAATGCATCGGCTTTTGCGTAGAGTCTGGAGTACTCTGTGGGTGCACCGTATGCTTGCACTTCTAATGCCTTACAAGCTTAATAGTGCAGAGCTTATCAGGAGCTGAGGCGGATCGTAGCTTCATATTCCCATCTCTCACGTTGTGCGTGCCCTTGTCCTTGCAGAGCCGGAGTCGCCCTGGGTGCCCCGTGATCCAGGTGCGTGTTTGCTGTCTACAGTGTACGGGCAGCATAGATCAAGAGAAGGCAGTCTTACAAATTTTGTCTGGAGGCGCGAAGTGCAGTTTTGTTGCATTTTCGTATGTATGAAATGATCCCGTGTTTTCGTGAATACATCGGCTTTTGCGTAGAGTCTGGAGTACTCCGTGGGTGCACCATATGCTTGCACTTCTAGTGCCTTACAAGCTTAACAGTGCAGAGCTTATCAGGAGCTGAGGCGGATCGTAGCTTCATATTCCCATCTCTCACGTTGTGCGTGCCCTTGTCCTTGCAGAGCCGGAGTCGCCCTGGGTGCCCCGTGATCCAGGTGCGTGTTTGCTGTGTACAATGTACGGGCAGCATAGATCAAGAGAAGGCATCCTTACAAATTTTGTCTAGAGGCGCGAAGTGCAGTTTTGTTGCATTTTCGTATGTATGAAATGATCCCGTGTTTTCGTGAATACATCGGCTTTTGCGTAGAGTCTGGAGTACTCTGTGGGTGCACCGTATGCTTGCACTTCTAGTGCCTTACAAGCTTAACAGTGCAGAGCTTATCAGGAGCTGAGGCGGATCGTAGCTTCATATTCCCATCTCTCACGTTGTGCGTGCCCTTGTCCTTGCAGAGCCGGAGTCGCCCTGGGTGCCCCGTGATCCAGGTGCGTGTTTGCTGTGTACAATGTACGGGCAGCATAGATCAAGAGAAGGCAGCCTTACAAATTTTGTCTAGAGGCGCGAAGTGCACTTCTGTTGCCTTTTCGTAAGTATGAAATGATCTCGTGTTTTCATGAATGCATCGGCTTTTGCGTAGAGTCTGGAGTACTCTGTGGGTGCACCGTATGCTTGCAATTCTAGTGCCTTACAAGTTTTACAGTGTAAAGCCTTTGAGGCGCTGAAGTGAGTGTTGGCTTC
>NW_013543730.1:0-3151 GCF_000499545.2 Eimeria tenella
CCCCCAGGGACAGATCGACACAGCAGCAGCAGCAGCAGCAACAGCAGCAGAAGCGGCCAGCAACAAACGACAGAAGCGCAGCACTGCAGCAGCAGCAGAAGCAGAAGCAGCACGGGAGCAGCAGCAGCAGAAACTTCTGGAGCGGTTGAAGTCGCAGTTTTCCACCATTGCTGATGCACTCGTGCGACTGTCGCTGCTGCTATTGCTGCTGCTGCTTCTGATGCTGCTGCTCTTGCTGCTGCTGCTTCTGATGCTGCTGCTCTTGCTGCTGCTGCTTCTGATGCTGCTGCTCTTGCTGCTACTTTTTGTTGCATTAACTGCCTGCTTTGGCGCTGCTGCCATTGTTGCTGCAGCCTCTGCTGCCGTTGCTGCTGCTGCTGGGCCGGCAGCGCTGCATTTGTCCCCGAACAAATGCATTTATGTGTTGCTGCTGTTGCTGCTGCTGCTGCTGCTGCTGCAGGGGGAAGCCGAGCTGCTGCGGCGGCGCGTCTCTATGCTGTGCATCGCCGTGTTAGAGACGGACACAAATTTGCTGCTGCTGCTGGTGTCTCTTCGCTGTTTGCTGCTGCTAGGTAAGTCTTTATGTTTTGTTTTATTTCATTCATTTTATTTATTTTATTTCTTTTTTGTTTCTTTTCTTGTTCTTGATTTGCTGCTGCTCTCCTTTGTGCTGCTGCTATGGCTGCAGCACGCGCTGAGGCGTCCTTGCTGCCGTTTGCTGCAGCAGCAGCAACAGCTGCTGCTGCTGCTGCACTGCCCCACGAGCTGCTGCTGCTGCTGCCGCATGCATCTCCGTATGTCTATTCTGCAGCAGAGCAGCGGGCACTAGTTGAGGCCTTTGTCACCATCACAGCCCCCCAGCAGCAGCAGCAGCAGCAGCAGCGGCAGCAGCGAGGAGGGGCAGCAGCAGCAGACGTCGCTGCTGCTGCAGCATCAGCAGCAGCAAAAGGCACGCTTGCACTGGATCAAAGCAAAGACGGAATCTCGAGCCTCTTGTTTGCTGCTGTTGGGGATGAAGGGGTAGCCAGCTTTTTGTCTCTCTGTCTCTCTCAGCAGCAGCAGCAGCAGCAGCAGCAGCGGCAGGGTGTGCTGCAGCAGCAACTCGCAACAGAGCTGGGGGAGTACTGCTGCCTTCTCATTCGGCACAGCTGCAGCGTCTCGCTGTGGAGCTGCGGCCTGGGTGCTGCTCTGCTGCTGCTGCTGCTGCACCCGCAGCAGCTGCTGCAGCAGCAAGCTCTTGCTTTCCTGCTGCAGCTCAAGCGGGAGGCATTTCCTCTGCTGCTGCAGCTGCTGCTGCAGGCTCTGCGGCAGATGCATGCGCTGCGGCTGCTGGAGCCGTTGGAGGAAGCAGCAGCGGCAGCAGCAACAACTGGTGCTCCTGCTGCTGCTGCAGCAGAGACAGCGCAGCAAGTGCAGCAAGATATGACGCTGTTCATGGCAGCAGCAACTCAGCGGCTCGGCGTGCTGCTGACGCCGCAGCAGCAGCAGCAGCTGATTCAGGCGCTTCGGGAAGCAGCAGCAGCAACACGGAAGACTCAAAGGCGGGCCCGGCAGCTGCTGGGCAGCAGCAGCAGCAGCAGCAGCTGGTTTGCTGCTGCTGCGCCGCTGCTACAGCGCCGCTTCCTCTCGCAGCAAAACTTGCTGCTGCTGCAGAGACACCTGAGTGAGGACCTCAAGGAATGCAGCAGCAACTGGAACGGCAGCGAAGAGCAGAAGCTGCTGCTAGCTGCTGCTGCTATTCGAAACAAAAGCAGCAGCAGCAGCAGCAGTGAAACAGCTACAGGACACCTTGCTGCTGCAAACGCAAGCAGCAGCAGCAGCAGGAATGCAAGAGGCAGCAGAGGAGCCAACTCAACAGCAGCAGCAGCGCAGCCACCGTCGGCAGACGCTGCGGCTGCTGCTGCTGCTCAGCTGCTGCTGCCCTCAGCAGCAGCAACTGGTGCTGCTGCCGCAGCTAGGCGAGGCAGCACCAGCGGATTACTAGGAGCAGCAGCAGCTGCAGCAAACACGGCGGAGAGCAGCAGCAGCGCCTTGCAACCGGGAGTTCGAAAACAGCAGCAGCAGCAGCAGCAGCAGCAGCCGCTGCAACAGCAGCAGCCGCTGCAACGGCAGCAGCAGCAGCACCACGAACAGCAGCAGGAAGAGCAACCTGAACGCGAGCCAAGGAATCTGAAGGAAGGCCGAACAGAGCAGCAACAGCAGCAGCAAGAAGAACAGCAGCAGCAAGAAGAACAGCAGCAGCACGAAGAACAGCAGCAGCAAGAAGAACAGCAGCAGCACTTGCAGCAGCAGCGTGAAGAACAGCAGCAGCGCCAGCCGCTGCAAGGGAAGCAGCAGCAGCAGCAAGACAACGATGAGAGAGCAGAGCAGCAGCAGCTGCTGCAGCAGCAACGCGAACAAAGTGAGGTGCAGCAGCCTCACGAGTCCGAAAACGAAGACCAGCAGCAGAAGCAGCAGGAGCAGCAGCAGCAACAGCGGCTTGAAAGGAAGCAGCAACGCCGGCAGCAGCAGAAGCAGCAACAGCTGCAACAACAGAAGAAGCAACAGAGGACTGCCGCACGCAAGCAAGTACGTGAGCAGCAGCAGCAGCAAGAGCAGCAGCAGCAGCAGCAGGGAGCACGTAGAAGCAACGAGCAAGAGCCACAGCCCCCGAATGAAAGACAGAAGAAGCAGCAGCTGCAGCGCAGCAGCAGCAGCAGCAGCAGCAGCAGCAAGCATGTAGGGACTGTAGCAGCAAAACTGACAGAAAGTGCAGCAGCTGCTGCAAAGAAGTCGAAGCTTACTGCAGCAAAAGCATCGGGCGGTCAGCAGCAGCAGCAACAGCAGCAGCAGCAACAGCAGCAGCAGCAGCAGCAAGTGGACATGGCGGACATATGGAGCCCTTCCTCTCTCGAGTCGCAGGGCGAGTCGCCCGCTGCTGCTGCTGCTGCTGCGGCTGCTCCACCACCACGGCAGCAGCAGCAGCAGCAGAAGGAACGCAAGCAGCAGCAGCGCGGCCGCGCAGCAGCAGCAACAGCAGCAAACGACGAATGGGAAACTGGCTCGAACGACACTTCCTTTGCTGTTGATCTGTTTGACTTCTAGCTGGCTGCTGCAGCAGCAGCAGCAGCAGTAGCATTGCCATTGCAGCAGCAGCAGCAGAAGGAACGCA
>NW_013543731.1:0-3141 GCF_000499545.2 Eimeria tenella
CTTGCTGCTGCTGCTGCTGCTCTCTTGCTGCTGCTGCTGTGGCCACTGCTGCTGCTGTTGCTTCTTTCTTGCTGCTGCTGCTGCCCTTGTTTCCGTTGCTTCTGCTCGTCTTGCTGCTGCTGCTGCTTTCGCTGCTGTCGTCGTGACCCTCGTTGCTGCTGTTGCTGCTGCAGCTGATGTTTTCATCTTGTTGGCCTGCAAACCCTAAACCCTAAACCCTAAATCCTTTTGCTGCACAGGTTTATAGAGACCTCTCCTTGTGGCTGGAGCCCAAAGACATACTGATGAACAGCAGCGAGACAAAACCCCAATGGCTTTGGTATGACCAAACCCTAAACCCTAAACCCTAAACCCTAGATGCCGAACAGCGGGTTGCGCCGCACTAGCAGCTGCTGCAGCTCGCGTCAGCTGCGTCGTGGGCCTATGCCTTTACCCCCAGCTGCTGCTGCAGCTGTTGCTGTTGCTGCTTCTGCTGCTGCTGCTGCTGCTGCAGGAAGCACGAGGCCGAGCTGCTGCTGCTGCTGCGGAAGGCGTGGGGGCCCCTTCCTGCTGCAGCAGCAGAAGTGACTGACAGATTTAATCATTTGGGACTTCAGAGGTTTTCGCTGACGCTGCGGCTCAAGTTCGAGGCCCCCCCACAAGTGGCCGTAAACCTTTAGGGTTTAGGGTTTAGGGTTTAGGGTTTGGGGTTTGGGGGCTGCGCTAGTTTCTTCGCCAAGGGAAGCCGAGGGTTTGCCCTGCTAGGGTTTAGGGTTTAGGGTTTGTCCGTTGGCGGGCGAGGAGGGTTTAGGTCCCACAAACGAGGTTTTGAATTCAAACTCTAAACCCTAGACCCTATAGCCTAAAGCCGAACCGCAGCAGCTTCTGGAAACCCTAAACCCTCAACAACAAGCACTCAAGGGCATTCTCACTGCAGGGCGTGGGGAAAGAAGACGCGGGTCGCTGAGCCCCTTTCTAGGGTTTAGGGTTTAGGCTTTAGAATCTAGGGTTTAGGGTTTAGGGTTTAGGGTTTGCGCTTGTGTGGCATTCAGGACCCCGCAGAACTGACTCGTTTGTCTTTGTCGCAAATGGAGTTTTTGACTGCTGCAGTTTGCAGCTCTTTGCCCGCCACAGTTCGCTCCAAGTGACTAAACCCTAAACCCTAAACCCTAAACCCTAAACTCTAGACCCTAGGGTCTATAAACTGGAAACCGAGGTCTTTTTCTTTTCACAAAAGGGCTTGTTTTGGTTCCCAGGCGGGTGTTCGTGGGCCTTCTGGGCCGCAGCTAGGGTTTAGGGTTTAGGGTTTAGGGTTTCGCGTTTCGCCGCGCAGGCGGCTACAGGGAGGGTTTAGGGTTTAGGGTTTGGGGTTTAGGGTTTGGAGGACTGGGAAGGCGGACAATTCCATCGGCCCCTGAAGAGCACAGGCAACTGGCCGCGCCTTCAGAATTAAGCGTTTAGGGTTTAGGGTTTAAGGGTTAGGGTTTAGGGTTTAGGCTTTAGGGTTTAGGGTTTGGGGTACCTGGGTAGTCGGGGAGCACAAGGCCGTACTTTTGCTTCAGTGACCTGCAGAGACCCGCAACCCTCGCGCAGCGCTAGGGTTTAGGGTTTAGGGTTTAGGGTTTGGGAGGGGAATAAAAGGAAAAGAGACGCAAGAGAGTAAAATGAAAAGAACTTGAGCAGCAGAAAATTAAAAAATAAAAAGATTTGAAAAAAGCAAAAAGGCAAAAAGATTAAAAAGAATAGAACAAAGAAGGCATTAGGGACCCCAAAAGATTTTAAAAGGATAAAAAGGGATAAAAAAAGACAAAAGAATGATGAAAAAGATAAAGATTAAAAGGATTAAAAAGATTGAAAAAAATATTCTAAAAGTGATTAAAAAGACCTTAAAAAGAGTCCAAAAGTGCATCATAGAGGAAGTCAAAAAGGGAATTAAAAAGAGATTAAAAGGAGAATTAAGGAGAGATAAAACAGCCAAAAAAAAGAATTAAAAAGAGATAAAAAAGCCCCTAAAAAGAGTCCGAGAGACCAAAAAAAGAACAAAAAAAAGAAAAAAAGAACAAAAAGGACCAAAAAAGACCAAAAGAAGACAAAAAAAAACAAAAAAAGAATAACAAAAAGAGGATAAAAAAGGAAACCAAAAAGAAATCGAAAGAGACCAAAAGGACGGAAAAAGAATAAAAAACAAAAGAGAATTAAAAAAATTAAAAACAAAAAGAATTAAAAAGTAAAATAAAAGAACTGACTTTGGCAAAAACCTGCCGCCGAGGAAATGAAGGCCAAAAAAGTTTTTGGCGAAAAGTTTTGGAAGAGTTAAAGAGATTAAAGCCGAAGGCTTTATTTCCAAACAAGAGGAAGGGCCTTTAAACAAATAAATAAAAATAAATGATAAAAAAATAATAAATAATAAATAATAAATAATAAATAATAAGTAATAAACAATTAATAATAAGAATTACAGAGATTAAAGCCGAAGGCTTTATTTCCAAACAACTGGAAGGGCCCTAATAAATAAATAATAATAAGTAAATAAATAAATAGGCTAATTGATTAATTAATTAATTAACTAATTAATTGATTAATTAGTTAATTGATTAGAAAAGAAATGAAAGGAAATCGAAATGAAAATTAAATTCAAATTAAATTAAAGTTGAATTTAAATTAAATTCGGATTGAATTAAAATTAAATTCAAATTGAATTCAAATTAAAGGTACATTAAGTCCAAATTAAAATTAAATTAAATTAAATTAAAATTAGATTAAATTAAAATTAAAATTAAATTAAAATTAAGTTAAGAAGTTGCATACCCCCATCTACATCCCAGCCGGAGGGAACGTCGACAGAGAAGATTGGCAGTGCTGCTGCTGCTGCTGCTGCTGCTGTTGCTGCTGCTGCTGCTGTTGCTGCTGCTACCTGCTGCAGCAAATCCGAATAGGGGGGCCTCGGGGGCCCCCTGAAGCTGAAGCCAAATATGGCGTCCACTAATAAGTGGTATTCAGTCACGTCTGCGCAAATGAAACAAACCCTAAACCCTAAACCCTAAACCCTAAACCCGAAACCCTAAACCCTAAGGCGTTAGGCTAAATGTAGCGTCCGCCAACAAGTGGTATTCAGTGATGTCTGCGCAGTAAAAACAAACCCTAAACCCTAAACCCTAAACC
>NW_013543732.1:0-3096 GCF_000499545.2 Eimeria tenella
CCCCCGGCCACAAGCAGCAAGAACGCGTGCAAGAGAAAGTGCCTTTGGCCCTGGGCATAGACTATTTGGTCTTAGACCGCAGCGACCGCCAGCTGCTGCCGCTGCCCCTCTTCTGGCAGCTCACTGAAAACACTCCTCTCTGGTGCTGCCTCGCAGAACGCATTCCCAAGTACAAACACAAACTCAAGCGCTTCGTCCTCAACCCCAAAAACGCCGACTTCCTCGCAGAAGTCAGCCTAACCCCAGCCCCACCTCCCGCATCTCCCCTGCTGCTGCTGCTGCTGCTGTCGTTGCTGCTGCTGCTGTTGCTGGTGCTGCTGTTGTTGCTGCTGCTCCTGATGCTGCTGCTGCTGCTGTTGTTGTTGCTGCTGCTGCTGCTGTTGTTGTTGTTGTTGCTGCTGCTGCTGCTGTTGTTGTTGCTGCTGCTGCTGCTTGTCCACTGCTTTTTCCTCGTCCTGCTGGCTTTGCGGTATATTTTTATTCGGTTTGTTGCTGCTGCATTAGCGGCTGGCTTCGCTTATCCGGGTCTGCCGTCTCCGCTCTCTTTGCGGCCGCTGCTTGAGCTTGACTCGCTGCTGCTGCTGCCGCTGCTGCTGCTGGCGAGTGCTCGGTGGCCGGGCCGCGCGGTCAGCTGCTGTAGCGAGGCCTCTAAACTTGTTGCTGCGTTTCTTTTGCTGCTGCTCTTCAGGAGAAGTCCCAAAGGGCCATGACTGGCGCAATGCTGGCCAAGTACAGAAACAAAAGATCTGCGCTGCCCCCTAAACAAATCCACATCGGCGATGGGGTGGCCCTTTCTGCCTCAGTCGTCGGCGTCGCCCTGCGCTCCCAAGGCATTAGTACGCTCCTGCTGCTGCTGCTGCTGCTGCTGCTGCAGCTGGGTCTACTCCGGCCGTTGCGCCTGTGGCTGCTGCTGCTCTTGCTGCTGGGTCTACGCCGTCCTTTGCGTCTGCTGCGTCTGCTGCTGCTGTTGCTCTACGCTGGCCGTTGTGTCTGCCGCTGCTGCTCTTGTGTTCCTGCCCAAACCGCTGTGGTTGCTGGCGCTGCAGCGAAGTCGCGTCAGCTGCCTGCTGCTGCCTTTGTATCTCACGAGCTAATTGTATATTTATTTTGACCTCTTCGTGCTGCTGCTAGGACTGCACTGTTAGATTTCCTTTATCCTCTGTCTGTGTCTTCATTTTTAATTCAATTTTTTGTTTCTATTCAGCTCGATCCAACGTGGAGGGACTTTTCTTCGAGGTGGTCTTAGAACATTGTCTCTGTGTTTGCAATCGGCTGCCGCGGCCCATCACTCTGCGTTTCTCCGCCCGCGACTGCAGCAGCATGCTGCAGCAGCAGCAGCAGCAGGTGGTGACCCTCGACTCGTTCATCCCCCAGCCACCCACTGAAATGCAAATAGAAGCTGGAGAGGAAGTCTCACTCCCTGCAGACCCTGCCCACATTACAGTTTACTTTGGGGCGAGGGTTTCAAAGCCTGTGGAAGTTGACTTCTACAACGCTGGGGTAACAAAAGATTTTGTGATTTTGCCACTTTTGCTTCTTTTGCCTTTCTCTGTTCCATTTGAATTCTTTCTCGCAGCTTCTTTGATTCTGTTGCTTAGCCCAGGCTGGCCGGCCAGCCTCTGCACAGCTTTTGCGTCTTTGCTTCTCTAGCAGCCCCCTGGTGTCCTCTTAGGCTGCAAATTTTAATTTCTTTCTGCGCCATTATGTCACTTCTAGGCCATTTCTGTGGCACAAATTGCCCACTGCAGCAAGCTAGGCATGCATAGACTTTGCAGCAAGGAACGCGAGAAGGTCCCTGCTTGGGGCAGGCTGCTGCTGCTGGTGCTGCAGTTGCAGGTTCTGCTGCTGTTGCTGGTGCTGCTGCGCGCAGACCTCAGTGCAACGGGTGGTGATGCAGAACTGCAGCGAAGACAGCTCGACGCGGAGCGGGGCCTTCTCGGGGGTGGTGAAGGGGAGCCTGGAGCAGCGGCTGTCGCGGCAGCTGAGCGAAGGCACAGCGATGGACTCTGCAGAAGAAGGGACAGGAGACAAAGAGTCGGGGGGCCTCAGAGGCAGCGGACTGAACGAGTGGGAGGCCGTGAAGACTGTGGAGCAGGAGGCGCTGCACGAGCCCGCGGCGCTGCTGCTGTGGGCCGAGACCACAGACCACAACGGCGGCAGCAAAACCACCAGCTCCGCCACTGCCCAGCGCCTTTTCCACGGCACTTTTGTCAGGACTCTCACAGTCTTTGCGGACTTCTGGGTAGGCGGGCCATTCTGCATGCCCTTTGCTGCTGCTGGCTAGCTCCGGGGCTCTCCAGCAAGCCCCCCGTGGCCTGGGGGCCTGCTGCCTGCGCTGCTGCATGCAGCCCCGCAGCTGCGAGTTCTGCAGTGAGTGGAGTTTGCTGCTGCGCGCCCGCGGGGGCGTGCGTTGGCCGAATTTGCTGCTTGGGATGTGCTGCTGCCTGGCTTTGCTGCTGCAGGTGGTGAACCGGACGGGCTACGTGCTGCTGCTGCGGAGGCACGGGAACGGAAGCCTGCAGTCTTTGCCCCCGTTTCAGCGTGTTGTGCTCTCGCACGACTTCGGGGCCTCGCGGCTGGCCGTGGGGCTGCCGGCCTCGCAGTTCGCGCTGGTGCGGGACTTCGAACTTTACAGCAAAGAAGAGCAGACGCGGCTGCGGCGCTGCCTGCATGCAGCCTTTGCTGCGCGCAGCGACTCCGCGGCCTGGTCCCCCGAGTTCTTGCTGAGTGACATGGGGGCTTACCAAATCCAGCTGGAGCGCACGGAGACGAACCCCGTGCTGCACTACTCCGTCTCCATGGGCATTGCCCCTGCGCCCTTCTCCCGCACCACCGTGGTGGAGCTCCTCCCAGCCTACGTCTTAGTCAACGAAACCCAAAAGTGTCTTTGGGTCTGCGAGGCCCCCGGCGGGCCCGACTCCCGCTGCCACTTGCTCGAGCCCGGGACTCTTATGGAGTTCCACCCCCAGGGCAAACGCCCCGTCTCCATTCTCATTACAGCTCTGCCCCAGAAGGGGCTTGTCCGGAGACAGGCCAAGGTCATTGTCTCTTGGGACAGCTCCCAGCCCGACAACCCAGACCCCGCCGCCAGCAGCA
>NW_013543733.1:0-2893 GCF_000499545.2 Eimeria tenella
TAAGAAGGGGCCCCTGGGGGCCCCCGTTGTCTCTTTTCTAAGAAGCGGCCCCGGGGGTCCCCTGGGTTTGTCTTTACTGGCTTATGCAGTGTCGTGGCGAGGGTTTAGGGTTTAGGGTTTGGGAGGCAGCTTTTATGGCTCGGCGCTGCAGGGTTTTTATTTGTCTGTTTGCTGCTGCAGCGGCTGCTGCTGCGGCCGCTGCTGCTGCGGCTGCTGCTGCTGCAGCAGCAGCAGCAGCAGCTGCTGCTGCTGTTTTATTGGGGGCAGCCCCGTGTCTTTGTCTCTTTCTGTTCCTTTTGTCTCGAAATGAATTTTTTGCTCAAGTGGATCTTTATTGTTAAATGCAACAAAAGAAAATAAATGGATAAATGAAATAAATAAATAAATAAATATATTTCAAAAAGCTCTAAATGCAAATGCAAATAGAAGTAAATAAATTGAAATTAGAAACAAATGGTCAACTAATGAGCCGAAGCTCCACTTTTGGGCTCCTGCTGCTGCTGCAGCACGGGGAGCTGCTGCTGCAGCAGCAGACACGAACGAAAGAAGAAAAGGGCCTTTCCGGCCTGCTGCTGCTGCTGCAGCAGCAGCAGATGATGCTGCTGCTAATGCGGAGACGGGCAACTCGCGCTGCTGCTGCGGCTGCGCCTGCTGTGAAAACAAGCAGCTCGCGCTGCTGCTGCCGCTGCTGCTGCTGCTGCTGTGGCTGTTACTGCGGCGATGCTGCAGCTGCTGCAGTACCTGCTGCTGCTGAGCTTTAAAAAGGCTAGCGATGATGGCGGCGTTTTGCCTCTGCTGCAGCAGCAGCAGTTGCTGTTGCTGCTTAAAGCAGTTGCTGCAGCAGGAGTTGCTGCTGCTGGTGCTGCTGCTGTACTAAATTGTCTTTTTGTCGGCTTCTTGTGGCTGCAGCGCCGACTTGCTGCTGCTGCTGGTGGTGGCAGCTCTGTACAGAGCTAGTGCAAGCAGGAGCAGCAGCAGCAGCAGCAGCGCCGCAGCAGCGAGCAGCAGCAAGTTGTGGCAGCAAACCCTAACCCGCATGCGCTCAGCAGCAAGAATAGAATCAGAGAAATAATAAAGAGCATTTAGAGTTGCTGTTACTTCGTTGCGTTCCAAATGCGTCAGAGAGGCATCTTCCGTCACCGCCTGCAACAGCAGCAGCAGCAGCAGCAGCAGCAAGCAGTTAGTTACGCAGAGGCTGCAGCAGCGGCAGCAGCAAGTAATTACGCAAAGGCTGCTGCAGCAGCAGCAGCGGCAAGTAGCTACACAAAGGCTGCAGAGACGCAGGACGCAGCGGCAGCTGATGCTGCTTGCTTCATGCAAGTGGATCAAGCAAGCAGCAGCAGCAGCAGCAGCAACAGCAGCAGCAACAGCGGCACGACCAGCAGCATCCCCACCACAACCACCACTACTAGAAGCAGGAGCAGAAGCAGCAAAAGCAGCAAAAGCACCAAAAGCAGCAGCAACAAACACAGTAGCAGCAAAAGCAGTTGCAACATCAGCAAAAGCAGCAGCAGCACAATCAGCAACAACAACAGCATCATCACCATCATCAGCAGCACATCATCATCATCAGCAGTAGCACAATCAGCAGCAGCATTGTCAGCAGCAGCAGCACAATCCTCATCAGCAGCAGCAGCACAATCAGCAGCAGCAGCAGCACAATCAGCAGCAGCGGCAGCACAACCAGCAGCAGCAGCAGCACAATCAGCAGCAGCAGTAGCAACAGCAGCAAACCTTGGCAGAAGTCTGAGTGCAGTGAGTTTGATGGTACAGTGGAGAAGACACTTTTCTTCAGCAGCAACAGCAGCACAGTCAGCAGCAACAGCACAATCAACAGAAGCAGCAGCAGCAGCAAACCTTGGCAGCAAGTCTGAGTGCAGTGAGTTTGATGGGCTGTGGAGAAGATACTTTTCCTCAGCAGCAACAGCATCACAATCAGCAGCAGCAGCAGCAGCAGCAGCAGCAGCAGCAGCAAACCTTGGCAGCAAGTCTGAGTGCAGTGAGTTTGATGGTGCCGTGGAGAAGACACTTTTCGCAGGAGACGCAGCGCAGCAAAGACTCAATGCCTTCCGCACTTTCCAAAAACGCCAAATCGCTGCAGCAGCAGCAGCAGCAGCAAATAACAAGTAAACATTTAAATAATTAAATAATTAAACAATTAAATAACAATGAATAAATGAGGAATAAATAGATAACGGTTATTTGTCGGAGGGTGGGACGGGTGCTGCATGCTGGCTACCGAGGGTGGGCAAGCAGCAGCAGCAGCAACAGCAGCAGCAGCAGCAGGACAAGAGTGAACAGCAGCTGCAACAGTAGACGAAGCAGCAAGTTATTGTAGCAGGACTAACACAAGCAGCAGCAGCAGACGCCGCAACAACCAGAACACGAGCAGTAGCAGAAAATACAGCAGCAACAACCAGAACACAAGCAGTAGGAGAAAATACAGCAGCAGCAAAAGTAGCAGCAGCAAACACAGCAGCAGCAAAATCAGCAGCAGCAGCAGCAACGGACCTGTCTCGTTTGAACAGCGGCTGCTGGTATTTGCTGCTGCATGCAGAAAGCTGCGAAGCTGTTGCATTTAATATCTGCAGCAGCTCCGCGCGGGCTGGCAGGTCATCCGAGCTGTTGCCTGCAGCAGCAGCAGCAGCAGCAGCAGCAGCAGCAGCAGCAGCAATGTTGTGTGCCGAAGGGACCGAGATAAATGCTGCGAGCTTTCGAAGCAGCAGCAGCTGATGCTGCCTGTGAGGGGTCAGCAGCAGAAGCTGCATCACCGCCACAGCAGCAAACGTCAGCAACAGCAGCAGCAGCAGCAGCAGCAGCAGATCATCCAACTAGCCCACGAGCAGCAGCAGCAGCACGACCGCAGCAAAAAAGCAGCAGCAGCAGCCCCACA
>NW_013543734.1:0-3427 GCF_000499545.2 Eimeria tenella
GCTGCTGCTGGCGCCTCCTCTAGTGCTGCAACTTTGCAAAGAACAGTGAGACACTCCGTGGCTCCCTTAATGGCCCTCCAGCAGCAAAAGGCCAGCAGCTGCTGCTGCGCCTCAGCGTCGCCGCCGTCCTCTCGGGGCACCACCAAGTGACCCCGGCAGTCCACCTGCAGTTGCTGTTGTTTCTGCTGCTGCTGCTGCTGCTGCTGCTGTGGCAGAGTATCTGCACAAGAGCCAGGAGGAGAAGCAGCAGGTGCGATGAGACACTTCTGCGCCTCCTCAAGCGTTCCTTCTGTCATCTTCAGGTCAGCAGCAGCTGTTGCTGCTGCTGCCGCTTCAGCTGTTGCTGCTGCTGCTGCTGCTGCGTCGGGCTCCGGGTCAGGCAGCTCTGGGACTTCATTGTCTTCTCCCGCAGCAGCAAAAGAGGTCAGAGAGCGGCAGATGCGCAGCAGCAGCTGCAGCAAGCGCTGATGCCAGCTTCTCCAAGCCTTTAGCGTTTGCATGCAAGCCCCGGAGCTCATATCCACGCAGCCACAGCTGCTGCTGCTGCTGTTACTACCATTGCCGCTGCTACTCTCGCTGCTGCTGCTGCTGCTGCTGCAGACCAGCAATAAGTGGGGCTTAATGGCCCCTATGCAAACCTCCAGGGCCCCCAGCACCCCGTGAAGGCCCAGACGGGGCTCAGAGAGCACCAGAGGGTTTTGCTGCACTGCAGCAATTCGCGTTTCTGCTGCTGCTGTCAAAATGCCCAAGGCTTCAAGCAGGCCGCGACACGGGTGACCCAAGCAGCCGCTGCTGCTGCTGCTGCTGCTGCTGGCGGTTTGGAGGCCTCGTGGCACCATTAGCTGCAAGATCTCCTCAAGTGCAGCGCAGAATGTCGTTTGCTTGCCCAGTGTCGACGCAGGCAACTTGAAAGCAGCAGCAGCAGCAGCAACGCCATTTTGTTGCTGAAGCTGCTGCTGCTGCTGTCTTTCTGCTTCTGCTGCTGCTGCTTCCAAAGGCTCTGTGAACAGCTCATGCAGCAGCAGCTGCAGGCGCAGACTGCCCGCAGCAGATTCGTCTTGCCTCAACGAAAGAGCCATTTGAACAGCGCCCCACACGTTCCGTCTGATGCCCCCAAAGTGAGGCTGCCGCTGCTGCTGCTGCTGCTGCTGCTGCTGCTGCTGCTGCTGTGGGGCCTGGGCCAGAGCCGCAGCGGGCTGAGCCTCGCTGGGCAGCAGGCGCAGCAAATTCAGCAAAAGGCTGCGGGGGACAGGACCCCCAGCAACTGGCAGCATGGCCAGCAGCTGCTGGCGGACTGCAGCAGCTTGCCAGCCCAGTGCAGCAGCAACAGCCCTGCTGCAGCTTCCTGTGGAGTCCCTGCCGCTGCTGCTGCTGCTGCTGCTGCCGGCAGCGACAGCAGCTGCTGCCTGCAGCGCCGTGGACCTCTTGCGGTGGTGCTGCGGCGCAGCGCCCAAACCCCACAAAGTGTACAGACACTGCAGCAGCAGCAAAGACACCTGCAGCCGGTCGGGCGGGGCCCCTGGGTAGCAGCAAAGGAGGCAGCGGCGATGCAGCCTTTTGAGAAACAGCAAGAAGCAACCCAGAGGGCCCCCGCAGCAAGACGCCTGCTGCTGCTGCTGCTGGGGCTGCTGCTGCGGCGGCTGCGGCTGTTGCTGCCGCGGCTCCTGCTGCTGCGGTCTCTGTAGCAGTTGCTGCTGCTGTAGCTGCTGCCGCTGCTGCTGCTGCGGGTTGCAGCAGCAGCAACCTCGCTCGGCCAGTGCGGCGAGGCTGCTGTCTGTGTGGGCCGCTAGCTGCAGGCGAAAGGCATTTCTGGCTCTGAGGAGGAGTCGCTCGAAGGCAGCAGCAAACTGGGATCGTTCTGCTGCCGATCCCAGGCGCAGCTGCTGCGCCGCAGCAAACAGCAGCAGCTGCAGCTCCTGGCAGCAAGGAGCAGCAGTGCTCTGCGGGTGCAGCGTCAGCACCTCCAGCAGCCGCAGCCGCAGCTGACGGGCCCCGCTGCTGAGGCCCCTCCGCAGTCTTGCTGCAGCAGCGCTGTAGCAGGCAGCAGCTCCCGTGCTGCTGCAGCCGCGCACCACGAGACACAAAGAGCTCTGAGCCCCGCTGCTGCTGCAGTAGCAGCAGCAGCTGCTGCTGCTGCTGCCTGTTGCGCTGCTCGAGCAAGGACATGGCAGCCCTGTACCGCTGTCTGCAACTTCCCATCTGCAGAGGCCTGCAGCTCTTGCTGCTGCCAGCAGCGCTGCCTCTGCGCAGCTCCACGGCCGTGCCGGCCCCCGAAGAGCAGCAGCAGCAGCAGCAGCAGGGGCAGCAGCGGCGTCTGGGCTGCTGCTGCTCGCCTGCTTCGTTGCTGCTGCTGCTTCGACCGACTCGAGAGGCAGCTGCGCACTCAGCGAGAGCAGCAGCGGAGCTGCAGCAGAAGGCTCCAGCCGCAGCAGCAGCGGCAGCACAGTCTCAGCAAAAGCCTCTGCAGGTGGGGAGTCATCGGCTGCCTGCAGCTGCACTGGCAGCAGCAAAGCGTATTCCCGAGGCCCTTCCTGCTGCTGCTGCTGTTGTTGCTGCGGCAAGTAAGCCGCCTCGGTGCAGTACATACTGCTGCTGCTGCTGCTGCTGCTGCTGCCCGTCAGCGCATTACGTAGAGGCTCCATCAAGAAGCCCCGAAGGTTTCGCGAAGGCATGCTGCACAGCTGCTGCATGCGTTGACGGTCAGTAGGCTGGCCAGTGCTGCCTTTCCCTGTCTGCTGCTGCTGCTGCTGCTGCAGCTGCTGTTGCTGCTGCTCCTTGTCGCGCCTACTAAGGTCTTCACAGAGCGCGCGGAGGGAGAGCATTGCTGCTGACCGCAGGGGCCTGTTGTGCAGCTGGGAGAGGAGGTGCTGCAGCAAATAGGGCTGCAGCAGCAGCACCAGAGAAGCCCCCAGAGCTGGGACTAAAGAAGCCAGGGCTTGATAAAGAGCTTTCCTGCAGGTGGCAGGGAGACAGAAGAGCCTTTTGCAGAGAGCCACCAGTAATTCCAGCTGCCCCTCCTTGCTGCTGCTGCTGCTGCTGCTGCTGCTGCTGAGGTTCCCTGCTGCTGCAGGCATGCCCTCAGAGCAGCGCTGCTGCAGCAACGCCCAAACGGCGCGAGCAGCAGAGTGCACTGTTCTGCGGTGGTGCTGCCAGCAGCGCAGGGCTACGTCTGCTACGAGCTGCAGCGCCTGCTGCTGTTGCTGCTGCAGCAGCCGCAGCAGCGGCACTTGTGGGGCCTGCTGCAGCCACAGCTGCAACAGCAGCAACCTGCGCCCCTCGTCGGCCCCACTTTCTGACTCTGTAATGGCAAAGATGCAGCTAAGCTGCAGCCTCAGCTGCTGCTGCTGCCCTTCTGGCGCAGCATGAACGCAGCAGAAAGAACTGGCCCCTCCATTCGTCACCTGCTGCTGCTGCTGCTGCTGCTGCT
>NW_013543735.1:0-2890 GCF_000499545.2 Eimeria tenella
CATCACCACAACAACAACAGCAGCAGCAGCAGCACCACCACATCAGCAGCGCCGCTGCCGCCCCCGCCTCCTCCTCCTCGGCCTCCACCGGCAGCAGCAGCAGCTCTTTGCATCTTTTGGTAGAATTAATAATTCAAAAACATTAAAAATAAACGAAGAAGCCCCAAAAGGCTGCTGCTGCTGCTGCTGCTGCTGCTGCATGCCCAAGACGAGGCAACGGGGCCAGCAGGGGCCCCCCTGCTGCCGACCTGCTGCTGCTGCTGCTGCTGTTGTTCTTGTGGGCATCTTGTAATGAAAATATTCTCTTTGGATTTAAAAATAAAAAGAAACGAAAATAAAATAAAATAAAACAAATTTAAATTGAAAAAAGAAGCTGGGCGCTCTCTGCTGCTGCTGCTGCTGCTCCGTCGATGGCTGCGCTGCTGCGGCAGCGAGACAGACAAGACAAAGACTGCTGCTGCTGCTGCTGCTGCTGCGCGCGCGAGTTCAGCTGTATGTACACCGCAGCAGCCATAGCGGCAAATTAGCTGCGACAAAACTCCGGCGGAACAGTTCACAGCCGCAGCAGCAGCAGCAGCAGAACCTGCAGCTGCTGCAGCAGCAACCGATGATGGGTGGACGCGTGCTCTTGCTGCAGCCAAGGCTGCTGCTTCTTGGTCTTCTGCTGCTGCTGCAGCAGCAGCTCGGAGAAGGTCGCCGTGTCCAGGCAGGCGCTGCTGCTGCGGACCCTCTGTCCCCAGCAGCAGCAGCAGCAGCAGCAACAGCAGCAGCAGCACCGCGCCGGCTGCTGCTCTCAAGTGTCTTTAGTTCTTCGGGAATCCAAAGCCTTCCTTGGCCGCAGCTAGCAGCAAAGAAGCAGCAGGTACTCCACTTGCTGCTGCGGGTTTTGCTGCTGCGTTGCTGCTGCAGCTTTTTGTTGTGCTGCAGCCGCAGCGCTGGTAGATCGCTGCAGCAGTCAATTGTTGTGCTGCTGCTGCTGCGACTGCTGCGTACCGTGCTGCTGCTGCGGGATTTGCTGCTGCTGTCAGATCTGCAGCTGCGTTTTATCCCTTGCTGCGCAAATTGCTGCTGGGTGTTCTGTGTGACGTAAACTGCAGCAGCAGCAGCAGCAGCAGCAGCAAGTTTCAGGAGCTCCGGGGAGAGCCAGATTGCTGTGTAAGCGACAAGTAAAATAAACATAAGATCGTCATCATCATCTGCTGCTGCCGTTGCTGCGGCTGCTTTTGTTGCTGCTGCTGATGCTGCTGGTTTTGCTGCTGCTGTTGCTGCAGTTGCTGCAGCTGCTGCTGCAGTTGCTGCAGCTGCTGCTGCATGCGTCAGCAGCAGCAGTCTGTTCCTGTTGGCTCAGGTGTACGTACAGTGCAGCTGCTTCGAAACGCTCGGGAGAACGCAGCAGCAGCAGCAGCAGCAGCAAAGCAGTCAGCAGCAGCAGCAGCAGCAGCAGCAGCAGCAGCAGCAATTCCAAAAGATGAATTTGGGCGGCGGCTGCTGAGCGGCGCCTTGACTCGGCTGTATGTACAGTCGCTCCTCTACCCCATTGGTCTGTCCTTTGTTTTTAATTTAATTTACTTTAATTTAATTTAATTCGATCAATTTTATTTATTTATTTATTTATTTTATTTAATTAATTTAATTAATTTAATTTAATTGTTGTTTTATTATTTGTTTTATTCTTTTTTTTGTTTCGGGGCTTTTAGCTGCTTTGCCTTTTGCATGGCTCTTTGCGCCCTCCTGATAGTGTTGCTGCTGCTGCTGCTGCTGGAACTGCTGCTGCTGCTGCTGCTGCTGCTTGTGCTGCAGACACGCTTCGCGCCCGGGCTGCTAGGGGATTGCCTTTGAAGGTAATAGTGGATGTTTGTTTTACTGAAGGAGCAGCTGTTTAATTGCTACTGCTGCTGCTGCTGCCACTGCTGCTAGTGGCGCTGCTGCTGCTGCTGCTGCTGCTGCTCCCGCGGCGTGTGAAGCTGCTGCTGCTGCTGCTCGCGCATCGCGGCTCCTCCTGCGACAGCTGCCGCTTTCCTCGCCAACGCACCACCGCGGCTCCTTCTACTGCTGCACCCGCTGCTGCACCCGCTGCTGCTGCTGCTGCTGCTGCTGCTGCTGCTGCTGCAGGGGCTGTCAGTGGGGGCACTCTACGAGGGGGCCCTCCCCGCGTTGCTGCTGGGGGATGTGCCCTACAGCATAATTTGCCAGTTTGTCTTTGCCAAGACCCAACAGGCCCTGCGGGGCTGCTGGCCAAGTGCAGCAGCAGCACACTGGTCTTTGCTGCTGCTGCTGCTGCTGCTGCTGCTGCTGCTGTTGTGGTTGCTGTTGTGCTGCTTCGGCTTCCCTATATCTATCCGCTTTCCCGCTTCTCCTTTTGCTTCTGTTCTTTCTGGTGCTTTTGCTGCTGTTTGCTGCTGCTGCTGCTGCTGGGGTGTATGGACAGCAGCAGCATCAGGGCCTGCTGGCGGAATCTGTAAAAGTGGATTAAATTAGAGGTTTATTTAATTTTGGTTGAGTGCTGCTGCTGCAGAGATGGACTGGACTTTGTTTTGAAGAAATGCCTGTTTGCTGCTGCTGCTTGCTGCTGCTTGCTGCTGCTGCTTGCTGCTGCTGCTGTTTGCTTCTGCAGAATTACCCCCCACTGCAGCAGCAGCAATTGCTGCCCTCTGTACAGACACCGCAGGAGTTCTTTACAAGGCGCCCCATGATGCTCTTAAAAGCTGCAGACAGAGGGGGCAGGCCGGCAGCAACAAGGAGGTAAGCAGCAGCAGCAGCAGCAGCAGCAGCAGCAGCACAAGAAGATAGCAGCAGCAGCAGGGAGCACTGCATGTAGCAGTGGTGGCAGCAGCGGCAGCTGCAGCAGCAGCGCAAGTGGCCGTAGTAGCAGCCGCAGCAGCAGAAGCTA
>NW_013543736.1:0-2886 GCF_000499545.2 Eimeria tenella
GCTGCTGCTGCTGCTGCTGCTGCTGCAGACGCAGCACACGGGGCCTGTGAGCCGCCGCTTCCACTCTTTGGCGCTGCTGGGGGGGCAGCGGCTGCTGGTGTTTGGCGGCTGCGGAGTCTCGAGGCCGAAGGACCCGATGGGGCTTTATGTCTTGGACTTGAACGCATGCAGGTGGCGGAGGCCGATGTACGAGGGTGAGCAGCAGCAGCAGCAGCAGCAGCGCAGCAGCAGCAGCAGCAGCAGCAGCGGCAGCGGCAGCAGCGGCAGCGGCGGCGCGCGGGGGGCTTGCGGCGGGGTTTTTGGGGCTTTTGCTGCTGCACAACGCAGGAGAAGCAGCATTTCATTCAAATTATTTGTTTAAATGGACTTTATTTTGCATGCATGCGGTCGCGGTGCATGCATGCGTTCGCGGTGCATGCATGCGCGTCGGGTGTATGTACACTGCGCGCGGCATACCATGCAGCTGCAAAGCAGATGAAAGTGAAGATTGCTTTTCAGAAAATAGTAAATGAATGTTTTAATTTCCTTATTTTGCATTTATTATAAATAAATGTTTTGTTTTTTTTAGTTTGGATTCATTAATCCGCGTTTCGCCTCCAGCAGCAAAAAATTCACGGCTTTTTGTGCAGCAGCAGCAACAGCAGCAGCAGCAAAAAAGATGAAAAGATTAAAAAAAAAAGACAATAAGTCGTTCGCGGATATTAGAGATTGCTTGTTTAAAATAAATAAAAAGCTTTCAGAGTGGCGATTAAGTTCGAAAAATGAATTAAATTCAACTTGCATGCGCTGCTGCTGCTGCTGCTGCTGCTGCTGCTGCTGCTCCGCAGGCTCTCTTTCTCTCTCCGCACACAGCGAAGCTGTTCTCCATGACAAATTAATTGCCTTTGGAGGCGCAGCACTAGTCTCCAAAACCCCAAACCCTCAGCGTGAGACACGCTAGGGTTTAGGGTTTAGGGTTTAGGGTTTAGGGTTTAGGGGCATGTGGCATTCGGGTTTGGATTTTGTCACTTTTTCAATTTGGAATTAAAAAGAATTTAAATTCTGCAGCAGTACTTTAGAAGCTTTGCATGCACGGAGTGTACATACACCCGAAAACCCCTCCAGCTGCAGCTGCTGTTGCCGCTCCTCAGCTGCCCCGGAGGTTCGCGACGCGCCCAGCAGCAGCAGCAGCAGCAGCAGCAACAGCAACAGCAACAGCGGCACCAGCAGCACCGCCACCAGCAGCAGCAGCAGCAGCAGCAGCAGCAGCAGCAGCAGCAGCAGCAGCAGCAGCTTGAGTCGGCGTTTGCTGCTGCTGTCAGTGTTGGAAATTAAAGAAGGGCCTTCCAGCGCGGACTGCAGATTCAAACTTGTCACTGTGGGCGACTCCGGCGTGGGCAAGTCTTGCCTCCTCATGCGCTTCGTCCAGGTGCCCTAGGGTTTAGGGTTTAGGGTTTAGGGTTTAGGGTTTGGGGTTTAGGGTTTAGGGTTTAGGGTTTAGGGTTTAGGGTCTAGGGTTTGGGGTGTGGGGCTTCGGGTTTAGGGTTTGAGTTTGGGGTTTAGGGTTTAGAGTTTAGGGTTTGGGATTTAGAGGCGCATCAGGGAGCGGGCTGAAGGGTTTAGGGTTTAGGGTTTAGGGTTTAGGGGTGATTCTGGGTCCGTTTGAACGGGAATTTTCTCGCATTTTCCGGGCTTCACCCCCCTTCGCGCCTCCGCTGCTGCTGCTGCTGCTGCTGCTGGTGCTGCTGCTGCTGCTGCAGGACGAGTTTGCGTGCAGCCACGAGCCGACGGTGGGTGTGGACTTCCGTGCTGCAGCAGCAGTTGCTGGGGGCAGAGTTTGTTTGCTGCAGCTGTGGGACACAGCAGGCCAGGAGCGCTTCAGCGGCTTGACAGCAAATTACTACAGAAGAGCTGATGCTTTTCTTCTTGTCTTCGATGCTGCCAACAGACAGTCTTTTCTCCACCTCAACCGATGGGTCCAGCAGGTCTGCTGCTGCTGCTGCTGCTGCTGCTGCTGCTGCTGCTGCTGCTGGGGGTGGTGGGCGTGGCGGCGCTGGTTCTGGGGATGGTTTTGGTGGTGGTGGTGCTGCCGCTGCTGCTGCTGCTGCTGCTGTGCTGCTGCTGCTGCTGTTGGTGGTAGTTTTGGGGGTGGGGGCGGTGGTGCTGCTGCTGCTGCTGTGCTGCTGCTGCTGATGATGGTGACGGCTTTGGTGCTGGGGGTGGTGGTGGTGCTGCTGCTGTGCTGCTGCTGTTGCAGCGCTGCTGCTGCTGCTGTTGCTGCTGCTGCTGCTATTGCTGCTGCTCGTGCTGTTGTCCGCTTTTCTTCTATTTGCCCTCCACTGATCCCAAGAAGAGAGCTTGGGTTCTTTTAAAGCGCATTTTAAATTGAATTATCTATTTATTTATTTGTTTGTTTATTATTTGTTATTTATTATTTATTTATTTATTTTTAATTATTTGTTAGATAAGAGAGCACCACGCGTTGGGCCCTTCGGCCTTTCTGATGGTGATAGCCAACAAAATGGACTTGGAAGAAAAACTTGAAGTTTCAGAAGAAGAGGCCAGAGCTTTTGCTGCTTCCATTGGGGCTGCATGCGCATGCACCTCCGCCAAGGTTCGCCTTTAAACCCCCTTTTAGGGTTTCCTAATCGCCGTTTTAGGGTTTTCGAATCGCCGCTTTTTGGGGCTTCTGAATCGCCTTTTAGGGGTTTTTGAATCGCCTTTTTAATGCTTTTAAATCATTTTTTACGGTTTTGGAATCTCCTCTTTAGGGTTTTTTAATCGCTGTTTTAGGGTTTTTGAGCTACTTTTTGAGGGTTTATGTGCGCTTTAATATGAGGGCTTTTAGACGCCTTTCTGGGGTTTTCTATTCGCCATTTTAGGGTTTCTGATTGGGGCTTTGGTTCG
>NW_013543737.1:0-2941 GCF_000499545.2 Eimeria tenella
CTGGGGGCCCCCGGGGGCTCCCCTGCTGGGAAAAAGGGTACAGGAGAGGCCCTGGAACTGGGGGAAAAGGAAATACTGAAATTAATAGAAACAAATAAATTAGAAAGTCTTACTGTGCAGCAACTTAAAGGAATTCTTCTGAAGTGGGGATTAAAGGGAAGTGGAAAGAAAGTTGAATTGTTGCAGAGGGTTAAGGAGGCGGCCTTGAATAGGTAATTAATGTTAATTAATTAACTAATTAATAATTAATTAATTAACTAGTTGATTAATTAAATTAATTGATTAATTAATTAAATTAATTAATTAATTGATTGGTTAATTAGTTAATTAATTAATTAGATTGATTAATTAATTAATTAAATTTGGTTGGTCTGTTTGCTTGTTTGCTTTTGTGTTTGCTTGCTTGTTTATTTCTTTGCTAGTTGAGTCAACAGACAAAGGAAATTTTTCTTAAATAAATAGGTAAATAAATAAATATTTGAATAATAAACATTTAACTAAACAAAACAAATAAACAGTAAGTGGCAAATAATAAATAATAAATAATAGATAATGAAAAATGTTTATTTTGAAAAAACTAACTGTCCCGGAGTTCTGTTGTTCTCTCGGGCGTTTTTCTTTTTCTCTTTTATTCATTTTAATTCCATCAATGTCTTTTCTGGATTTCGAGGAAACAAATAAAAGTTTGTCTTGGGATTTAAAGACAAGAAATAAAAAGAAGAAAACTCTGGATCGAGAAGCCAACAGGCTGTGCAGTAGAGTGAGAAAGAGTTGAAAAGAGCAAAAGTGAAAAATAAAAAAAGTAAAGTGAAACAACCAACAACTCAGGTCCGGGGGGCTTGCGATTTCGTTTGTTTTCGCCTCATTTGGAGTCAATTAGCCCCTCTCTTTTCGGATATTGTTTATTTTTTGTTAATTAAATTCAAAATGGAAAAAAAGCGAAGAAAAAGCAGCCAGGAAAGGCGGGAACTGTTTCGAATGGGAAGTGGTTGGTGTACGTACACCGGAGTGGGCTCGCCCGGACAGAGCAGGGAGAGCCGCGCTTTCCTCTTTTTATTTTAAATTTAAATTTGAATTTAAATTTAGATTTAATTTTGAATTTAAAAGAACGAATGTAATTGCTGGATTCTTTTGAGCCGGGTTTACTCCGGTCTGGGGAGGTTCGCGCTGCAAGGGGTCGGGGTGTACGTACACTGCGAGCGAGGCGGCGCAGAAGACCCCGGCTGCTGCGCTGCAGATTATGATTAGAAGAGTTGTATTTGGGACTAAAAAGAGTTAATTTGGTGGATATTTTGCATTAGTTTGGTATTCTTGGCGCGTTTGCTTTCTGCATGCAGCGGCGAGATCCGGGCGCGAGCCGCTGGAGGCTGCTGGTGCAGCGGAAGCAGCGGCTGCAGCGGTCCGTTGGGGGTTTAAATAGCGTTTTTAGGCGGCGACTGGCGGTGACTTTCGTTTAAAAGTAGTTTAAAATTAAGTGACTTGAAAAAGGAAGAAAAAGAAAGGAAGACGGGCTCGGGGAGCTGTCTGTACACCCGAAGGGCGGGGGAGAGGACGCGGCACAGTCGATGCTGCGCCCAGTGGCTCGGCGCGGTCTTGCGCGTATTTGGGGTCGATTTGGGATGAGAACTTGAGTTCTTTTGCGTTTTTGAGTTGGTTAGTGTTTTTGGGAGAGCAAAAGGTCCATTAAAGCTGGTTTTTCGGGATTTTCGTGGGAGGCGTTTGCTGCTGGGTCGCGGGCGCTGGCTGCGCAGCTGCTGCGGCTGTGCTTTTCTGGGGAGCGGGCGCGCGGGAGTTTTATCTTTGAGCGTTTTCCACTTCTTCCAAAAGTGCTTTTCCGGGCGTTGCTGCGGAAATGAAGCAGCTCGGCTGGGCGCGCCGGCTGCTGCTGCCGGGCGCTGCTGCTGCAGCGCTAGCAGCAGGCGGCCTTTGCCTGCTGCACCTCAGCAGCAGCCCCTTCTCCGCCTCCCCTCCCCCCCTCCCCCCCGCCAGCAGCAGCAGCAGCAGCAGCAGCAGCAGCAGCAGCAGCTTGAGCGTGCCCGCCGCCGCTGTGCCCCTCCCCCTCCCCGCGGCCGGCGGCGAGGAGGCGCCTGCGTCCGCGTCCCCGCCCGCGCGCCGCAGCAGCAGCAGCAGCAGCAGCAGCAGCAGCAGGAGCAGCAGGAGCAGCAGCAGGCGGCTGTCGGTGTCCGCGGCGGCAGTGAACTTCGCGACGCAGGTGGCGACGAGCGAAGAGATCCGGCAGCTGATGCGGCAGTGGACGGGGATGATGGGGGAGCTGTTCAGGGGTCCAGACACCCGAGAAAGCTCGCTGCCGTTTTACTGGAAGCTGCCGGAGTGCGTGTTGACGGTGGACTTTGCTGCAGCAGCAGACGCAGCAGCGTTCGACGCGGCGAAGGTGGAGCTGGCGTACTCGGCGGAGTACAACGTGCTGCTGCTGCAGTTCGTGGAGGAAGCAGCAGAGTGGTTCCAGGTGCTGAAGCGGCCGACTCCCCGATCCCAGCTGCTGCACCTGCCGGTGGAGTGCACTGTGGGGCCCCACACCTCGTTTGCTGCCTTCTGCGGGGCGCCGCAGGGGCGCTGCAGCATGCTGCGGCTGGACGTGCAGCTGGAGCGGATTGCAGCGCAGCAGCTGCAGCGGCTGCAGCCGCAGCCGCTGCGCAGCTTCCTGCTGCAGCTGCAGCAGCAGGGCTTCCTGCACTTCGACCTCTGGGACGTGCTCGAGAGCCCCACCTCGCCCGGCCGGCTCCTCTTCGACCACCTGCACTGCATTTTGCATGCAAGGGTGGCCGCCAAAAGCCCCGACAGCCTCTTCCTTTTCTTCAACCCCCAAGACCACTCCCTCCGCGTCGACGCGCAGCTCCGCGACGACTCCTGGTTCCGCAGAAAGGTCATTTTGCCCCTCGGCTGCGGCGGCAGCCGCGGCTCCGACTTCGCCGCCGCGGGG
>NW_013543738.1:0-2879 GCF_000499545.2 Eimeria tenella
TACACCTCTACTTCACACACCTTCAACCAACAACTTCCCACGCAACATCCCCTCTCCAACACCACTCAACGCCCCTCACGCCCACAACAAACAACCCACGTCCACCCACACACAGCCTTTCGACCACGCGCCCCCACGCCTTGCGCTAACTTATGGACGCTCTCTCCACAGCGCGTCCTCTCTACCAACCTCAACACAAAGCCTAAAACATGCTGCTGCTGCAGCTAGCTACCATTTTCCAGCTGCGCGCGGTGTCTCGCACCTAGCTGCAACGAATGCGAGGGCGGTGGAGAGAGAGCGTGTTGGTGTGCGTGTTTGTGGGTTTGTGTTGAAGGTATTTAGTGGATGTTGAGTGTTACTCTGTGGCAGTGGATAGGGAGAGAAGCGCGGAAGTGGCGTTATGGAGGGATGCGAGTGGTGCGCAATTGGGGTTGAGCATATAGAAGGTTGAGGGTGGCGGTTTGATGAAGAGGATGGGAAGGACGTAAATTGGGGTGTTTGCTCGTTGCTGAGTCGAAGGTGAGCTGTTGGAGGTGAATAGAAGAGGGTTGAGAGGCGTAGGAGTTGTTGGGGAAGCCAACAAAAAGGCCGTCATCACCCAAAGGGATTCCCGCGGAGTCCCCTACCGGAGTACTAACCGGGCCTTGCGCCGCCTAAATTCGGAGTTCAGATGGGATCCGGTGCATTAGACGCAGTATGAACGACGGCAAATCATACACTCCCTCAATACACCTCTACTTCACACACCCTCAACCAACAACTTCCCACGCAACATCCCCTCTCCAACACCACTCAACGCCCCTCACGCCCACAAAAAACAACCCACGTCCACCCACACACAGCCTTTCGACCACGCGCCCCCACGCCTTGCGCTAACTTATGGACGCTCTCTCCACAGCGCGTCCTCTCTACCAACCTCAACACAAAGCCTAAAACATGCTGCTGCTGCAGCTAGCTACCATTTTCCAGCTGCGCGCGGTGTCTCGCACCTAGCTGCAACGAATGCGAGGGCGGTGGAGAGAGAGCGTGTTGGTGTGCGTGTTTGTGGGTTTGTGTTGAAGGTATTTAGTGGATGTTGAGTGTTACTCTGTGGCAGTGGATAGGGAGAGAAGCGCGGAAGTGGCGTTATGGAGGGATGCGAGTGGTGCGCAATTGGGGTTGAGCATATAGAAGGTTGAGGGTGGCGGTTTGATGAAGAGGATGGGAAGGACGTAAATTGGGGTGTTTGCTCGTTGCTGAGTCGAAGGTGAGCTGTTGGAGGTGAATAGAAGAGGGTTGAGAGGCGTAGGAGTTGTTAGGGAAGCCAACAAAAAGGCCGTCATCACCCAAAGGGATTCCCGCGGAGTCCCCTACCGCAGTACTAACCGGGTCTTGCGCCGCTTAAATTCGGAGTTCAGATGGGATCCGGTGCATTAGACGCAGTATGAACGACGGCAAATCACACACTCCCTCAATACACCTCTACTTCACACACCTTCAACCAACAACTTCCCACGCAACATCCCCTCTCCAACACCACTCAACGCCCCTCACGCCCACAAAAAACAACCCACGTCCACCCACACACAGCCTTTCGACCACGCGCCCCCACGCCTTGCGCTAACTTATGGACGCTCTCTCCACAGCGCGTCCTCTCTACCAACCTCAACACAAAGCCTAAAACATGCTGCTGCTGCAGCTAGCTACCATTTTCCAGCTGCGCGCGGTGTCTCGCACCTAGCTGCAACGAATGCGAGGGCGGTGGAGAGAGAGCGTGTTGGTGTGCGTGTTTGTGGGTTTGTGTTGAAGGTATTTAGTGGATGTTGAGTGTCACTCTGTGGCAGTGGATAGGGAGAGAAGCGCGGAAGTGGCGTTATGGAGGGATGCGAGTGGTGCGCAATTGGGGTTGAGCATATAGAAGGTTGAGGGTGGCGGTTTGATGAAGAGGATGGGAAGGACGTAAATTGGGGTGTTTGCTCGTTGCTGAGTCGAAGGTGAGCTGTTGGAGGTGAATAGAAGAGGGTTGAGAGGCGTAGGAGTTGTTAGGGAAGCCAACAAAAAGGCCGTCATCACCCAAAGGGATTCCCGCGGAGTCCCATACCGCAGTACTAACCGGGCCTTGCGCCGCTTAACTTCGGAGTTCAGATGGGATCCGGTGCATTAGACGCAGTATGAACGACGGCAAATCATACACTCCCTCAATACACCTTTACTTCACACACCTTCAACCAACAACTTCCCACGCAACATCCCCTCTCCAACACCACTCAACGCCCCTCACGCCCACAAAAAACAACCCACGTCCACCCACACACAGCCTTTCGACCACGCGCCCCCACGCCTTGCGCTAACTTATGGACGCTCTCTCCACAGCGCGTCCTCTCTACCAACCTCAACACAAAGCCTAAAACATGCTGCTGCTGCAGCTAGCTACCATTTTCCAGCTGCGCGCGGTGTCTCGCACCTAGCTGCAACGAATGCGAGGGCGGTGGAGAGAGAGCGTGTTGGTGTGCGTGTTTGTGGGTTTGTGTTGAAGGTATTTAGTGGATGTTGAGTGTTACTCTGTGGCAGTGGATAGGGAGAGAAGCGCGGAAGTGGCGTTATGGAGGGATGCGAGTGGTGCGCAATTGGGGTTGAGCATATAGAAGGTTGAGGGTGGCGGTTTGATGAAGAGGATGGGAAGGACGTAAATTGGGGTGTTTGCTCGTTGCTGAGTCGAAGGTGAGCTGTTGGAGGTGAATAGAAGAGGGTTGAGAGGCGTAGGAGTTGTTAGGGAAGCCAACAAAAAGGCCGTCATCACCCAAAGGGATTCCCGCGGAGTCCCCTACCGCAGTACTAACCGGGCCTTGCGCCGCTTAAATTCGGAGTTCAGATGGGATCCGGTGCATTAGACGCAGTAG
>NW_013543739.1:0-3523 GCF_000499545.2 Eimeria tenella
CGGCCCTGCTCTGGCAGCTGCTACCCTTTGAGCAGCAGCAGCAGGCTGCATCACTGCAGCACCAGCAGCAGGTTGCATCATTGGAGCAGCAGCAGCAGCAGTAGGGTCACCGCATGCAGCACATGTGTCTGCAGCACATCTACAGACCAAGAGCAGCAGCAGCAGCAGCAGCAAGTGCTGCGCGAGTCTCTAAAGGAGTGCCCTGAGTGCCACAAGAGTCTCCTCGTAGAGCTCGTCAGGCGCTGCTTCCCAGAGCAGCAGCAGCAGCAGCACAGCAGCAGCAGCAGCAGCAGCAAGTTCCTGCGGGTGAAGCAGCAGCAGCCGCCGGGCTTCTGCCGCTGCTGGGACCTCGTTAGTGGGGAGACAGCCCTAGCAGCAGCAGATGCTGCAGCACTGCAGCAGCAAACCAGGGAGCGAGACACAGCAGCAGCAGCAGCAGAAAGAGCCCCCTCCCCTTCCGTGTGGACCTGGGCACTCCAAAATCTGCTGCTAGATATCTAGTGCAGCAGCAGCAGCTGCTCAACTAACAGCAGCTATAGCAGCAGTTGCTGCACTAGCAGCAGCTGCTGCACTAGCAGCAGCAGCTGGCGCTGCTGCACTCGCAGCAGCTGTAGCAGCAGCAGCAGCTGCTGCACTAGCAGCAGCTGCACCAGTAGGAGCTGCCGCAGCAGCTGGTGCGGCAGCAGCAGCAGCAGGTGCTGCTACTTCCGCTACGTAGAAGTACGTGTGTGTTCTGGCTAGCTGCTATCAGCTGCCGCAGTTGCTGCTGCTGCTGCCGCAGCAGCAGCAGCAACCCCACGTATGTACGGGACTTCATTCGTTACAAGTTTGGTAGCAGCAGCAGCAGCAGCAGCAGCAGAAACTGCTGCTGCTGCCTTCAAACGAAGCCGCCCAGTACTGCGGGGCGGGGCATCCCGCTGGCTAGCTAGCTAGCTAGCTAGCCAGCTAGCTAGCTAGCCACGTGTGTCGAGCCACTTAGCAAATTCCCAGCTAGCTAGCCAGCTAGCTAGCCAGCCAGCTAGCTAGCTAGCGACCTCGGCAGCTAGCTGCCTAGCTAGCCAGCTAGCCACAAGTAGCAGCTGTCTCGCCCGACCACCAGCCATCTATTCAGTCTTCCAGCTAGCCAGCTAGCTAGCTAGCACGGCTAGCCAGCTAGCTAGCTAGCTGCACGGCTAGCCAGCTAGCCAGCCGGATGGCTGCACCGCTAGCCAGCTAGCTAGCTAGCTGGAGGCTAGCCCTGCGGCTAGCCAGCTAGCTAGCTTGCTAGCTAGCTGGCTAGCTGTGTAGCTAGCTAGCTTGCTAGCTAGCTAGCTAGCTAGCTAGCTGCTGGTCCCGCGGCCAAAATGTGGATTATGAGGGGCCAAAGAATGAGCAGCAAAGTGCTGCCTTGACTCTAGGTGTATATACAATACAATCAAGTACCTGCTGCCGTTGCTGCTGCTGCTGCTGTTGCTGCTGCTGCTGGGGCTGCAGCAGGACATGCGGCGGCATACAAGCGCCTACTTTTGACCAGCGATCTGCTGCTGCAGCTGCGCGAGTTGCTGCTTGAGCTGTTCCAGCTGCTGCTGTTGCTGCTCCAGCTGCTGGAGCTGCTGCTGCTGTTGCTGCTGCTGGGGCTGCTGCTGCTGCTGCTGCTGCTCGACGTGGGGCTCCTGTTTGCTGGAGTTTGTTGCTGCCAGCAAGGCGCTGAGAACTGCTGCAGTAATACTTTCGGTGTCTCCTTGCTGCCGGTCTGCCTGCCTGCGGCGCCTGCGCTGTTGCTGCTGCTGCTGCTGCAGCAGCTGCTGCTGCTGCTCCAGCCTGTGTTTGGTTCTCAGGCGTCGGTGTCTCCTCTTGCTGTCGCTGCTGCTGGTGCCCCTGCTGCTGCTGCCTCTGCTGCTGCTGCCTCTGCTGCTGCTGCTGCTGCCCTCCGCGAGCGCCTTGAGTATGGCAGCTATGATGCTTCCGCCTGCTTGCTTGTCTGCTGCTGCTGTTGCTGCAGCAGCAGCAGCAGCAGCAAACACGAAGGAGAGTCCCTCAGCGCAGCGCCGGACTGCAGGATCAGAGAGAGACAAGGTCTTCCCTTGGGACAGCAGCAGCAGCACGTGCTGCAGGTCTTTTGCTGCAGTTGTTTCTGCTGCTGCAGCAGCAAAGCCCTGCGCCTGCTGCAGCACGGATCCGTAGAAATGCTGCAGCTGCTGCTGCGCCTGCGCGCCTGCTGCAGCAACGGAAGCTGCAAGCGACTGTGTCTGCTGCTCTGCTGCGGCAACAGCAGCGGCAGCAGCAGCAACGCCCCCTCGTGCTGCAGCAGACACCCGGCTCAAGCTCCCGGCAGGCTCCGCAGCAGCAAACAAGTCTTCTTCATCATATTCCAGGTCTTCTTCATCTTGCTGCTGCTGCGGCTCTTCCTGCTGCTGCAGCAGCTGCTGCAGCGTCCCCACGGAGAGCAGCGACTCGGCGAAGGCCTTTCCTGCTGCTTCTGCTGCATCGAGCAGTTTGCTGACGCCCCAGCCGCTGCTGCTGCTGCTGCTGCTGTCTGGGTTGCTGCTGGTGGTTTGCTGCTGCTGCTCCTCCTCCTCTTCCAGCCCGCCTCCAGCAATGAAGTCTTCGAGGGACAGGTCGAAGCCGTCGTCTCCGTCGAAGTTCTGCTGCTGCTGCTGCTGCTGCTGCTGCTGCTGGGGCCTGTGCCTGTCGCGTTGGGCGCCAGGTGCAGCAGCAGCAGCAGCAGCAGAGGGGCCTCCGCAGCCGAGAGCAGCAGCAACACACACCAGCAGCAAGTGGCGCATTGTCGCCTCAAGTCAAGGCAGGTGAGCGGCGGCAGCAGCAGCAGCAGCGGCGGGAAGGGCGCCGAGGGGCAGCAGCAGCTGCAGCAGGAAGCTGTTTGAGAGGAGCTGCGGGTTGGGGAGCAGCAGCTGCTGCTGTTGCTGCAGCTGGGGGCAGGTCGGAATCGACGATCCGCGTCTCCAGACTGGAGCAGCAGCAGCGGCAGCAGCAGCTGGGCAGCAGCAGCAGCAGCAGCAGCGGGGAAGCAGCAGCAAAAGTTGCAAAATGAGGCAAGAGAGTTGTTTAGGAGAGAAGAAGTAAAGAAAGCACTTGCAGGTTAAGTTTACACTAGGATCGATCGCGGTTGCGAGCTGTGCGCTGCTGCTGCTGGAGCAGCAGCAGCAGCGGGAGCAGCAGCGGCTGCAGCAGCGGCGGCTTGCGGCCGCTGCTGCTGCGGGGCCACCTCCCGCGGGAGGAGCAGCTGCTGGCGGGGCAGCAGCAGGAAGTGAGGTTCGGGACAGCAAATTGCAATTGAAAAGAGGGGAAATTTCGTGTGGAAAGGTACGGCGTTTGGTTTCTGCTGCTGCTGCTGCTGGTGGTCTCGCTGTCTGTGGTGCCGGTGCTGCTGCTGCTGCTGGTGCTGGTGCTGGGGTGGGGATCGGCTGCTGCTGCTGCTGGTGCTGCGTTTGCGTTTCTCCGTTTCTCACTTGGTGCGCTGCGTTGCACGTTTCGCTGCGCGACTCCGCGGCCGGGCGTCGAAACCTGCTGCTGCTGCTGCTGC
>NW_013543740.1:0-2905 GCF_000499545.2 Eimeria tenella
TGCAGCTCTAAATTTGTATGAAGACAACTCAATAGACAGGCTCTAGCCCATGCAGCAGCAGCAGCAGCTGCTGCTGCTGCTGCTGCTGAGGTTGCTGCTGCCTGCCAGGACCGCCTGCTGGGGCCCCCTGGGGCCCCACGCTGCTTCATCCGGAGGAGAGCAGCAAGTTCTGCTGCTTAGCTTTATCAAGGTTGCAAAATAGCAGTAGCAACAAGGGGAGCAGCAGCAAGTTTGTTGCTGTTGCTGCTGCTGCAGCTGCAGCACTCAACGACCCTTGCTCCCGCAGGGCCCCTCAAGGAGCAGCAGCAGCAGCAGCAGCAGCAAATGCTCCATATGAGCATTAATTGAGTTAGATAACTCATTAGAGGGATGCTGCAGCAGACTGCTGCGTTGCAGCAGCAGCAACAGGATCCACCGCTGCAGCAGCAGGAGCGACGACAACAGCAGCACCAGCAGCAGCAGCAATGCCAGCCAGAACAGTCAATAACAGAACCGCAGCATCAGGAGCAGCAGCAGCACGAAAAACCTAAAAGGCCGCAGCAGCACTCTCTGCTGCAGCTGCAGCCCTCCCCAACGCAGCAGCAGCACCAGCAGCAGCAACAGTTGCTGCTGCAGCAGAACGACTTGCTGCTGTGCCATCCGCTGAAGCGGCTGCTGCATCTTCGGGCAGCAGTAGAGCCGCAGCTGCTGCAGTTCTTTGGTGTCCCTGTGTTGCTGCTGCAGCAGCTCAACGCTGACAACTGCTGCTGCTGCACTTCTTGTTGCTGCTGCGGGCTGCAGCAGACACTGCTGCACCGTCAACAGCAGCAGCAGCAACAAGAACAGCAGGAACAGGGAAAGGTTGAACGGCCCAGCAGCAGCAACAGCAGCAGAAGTAACAGCCACAGCAACAACAGCGACGGCAGCACCAGCAGCAGCAGCAGCACTAGTTGGAGTAGCAGCAGCAGCAGCAGCAGCAGTAGCAACAGCAGCAGCAGCAGCTGCACACATTTTCCTGCAGCACCTTCTCTGGCAGATGCTGCGGCAGCAAGTGCAGCAGCAGCAGCAGCTGCTGCAGCAACCGCAGCAAACTCTGCAGCTTTCAAGTCACCGTGGATGAGAGCTGCAGCAAGTCCAACAGCAGCAGCTGAGCATCCCTTCCCCGCTGTTTCTGCTGCTGCTGCTGCTGCAGCTCCTGCTGCAGCTGCTGCTGAGGCAGCGGAACTAGACGCCTTTGCTGCTGCAACGAGCAATGAGTGCAGCAGCAGCAGCTGCACTTGCACTGAAGCAGCAGCAGCAGCAGCAGCAGCAGCAGGGAGCACGGGCAAAAGGAAGCGGTGGCTGCTTCTCACGTCCCGAGCAGCAGCAGCAGCAGCCGCAGCGCTTGAGTGCAGCAGCGGCAGCAGCAGCACCAAGTCGGAAGTTCAGCAGTATGCGCAGCTGCTGCTGCTGCGATCACAGCTGCTGCTGCTGCCGACCCCACAGCTGCAGCAAGGGAACGTTGTGGTCTTTGCCTGCGACTGGTTGCTGCTGCTGCAGCGGCTGCTGCAGCAGCAGCAGCGCGGCGCTGCAGCAGATGCAGCAGCAGCAGCAGTTGCAGCAATTAAAGGAAAGCAAGCAGATGCCCCCGCTCTCAAGCAGAGCAGCAAAAGGCTGCTGCTGCTGCCTGCTGCGCTGCCGCGGCAGCTGCTGCAGCTTTTTCGATTCGTGCTGCTGCCGCTGCAGCAGCAAGGCGTGCTGCAGCAGCAGCAGCTTCTGGCTGCTTTCAAAGGCTACTTGCTGCAATGGAGGCGGCGTCGTTTTGCCGCTGCTGCTGCGCTTTCAGAGGCAGCAGCAATAGCAGCAAACGCAGCAGCAGCAGCAGCTGCTGCTGCAGCATCAGCAGCAGCTGCTGCTGGACCTGCCACGCAGACCTGTGGCCGTAAGCGACAGAGGCAGCAGACAGCATTAAGAACAGGAACAGCAGCAGCAGCAGCAGACCGTTCAGCAGAAGCAGCAGCAGTAGCATCAGACCGTTCAGCAGAAACAGCAGCAGCAGCAGCAGAAGCAGCAAGAGCAGCGCAGCAGCAGCTTAGGGAAGTGCAGGCAGCAGCAAAGCGGCTGCTCTCCCTTGCAGAGGAAGTTGCCCTTTGGCGACTGACAAAACTGCAGCAGCAGCAGCTGCAGCAGCTGCAGCAGCAGCAGAAGCAGCAACAGCAGCAGGAGGGCGGCGATTGTGTTTCAACAAATGCCGCTGAGCCGCTCAGCAGCAGCAGCACTAGCAGCAGCAGCAATAGCAGCAGCAGCAACAGCACCAGCAGCAATAGCAGCAGCAGCAATGGCAGCAGCAGCAGCAGTAGCAGCAAGAGCGCGAGAACTTTCGATGAACTGAGGCAGCAGCAGCAAAAGAAACAAGAGGAGCTGCTCCTCGAAATGCTAAGAAGCAGCAGCAGCAGCAGCAGCAGCAGCGGGACTCTCTCTGCCTTCTGCTGCCCCAGCAGCAAGTTGCTGTTTGGGGGTCCCCAGAGAGTTCCCTGCGTATTATGTGCGCAGCAGCAAAAGGAAGCTGCTGCTGCTGGTTTGCTGCTGCTGCTGCAGGGCTTTGGTTTGCTGCGGTGTCCCCCCCTGTCCGGCCAGCAGCAGCAGCAGCAGCTGCTGCAGCAGCAGCGGCAGCAGCAGCCGCTGCTGCTGCTGTCGCTGCCCACCATCGGGCCCCTGTGCCTGTGGCTGCAGCAAGGGGAAGCAGAGCTGCTGCAGCGGCTGCGGCGGACGCAGCACAAAGAGCTGCTGCTGCAGCAGCTGCAGCAGCAGCTGCAGCAGCAGCCCCTCAAGGCCTGCGGCTTGGGCCTTCGCTTTTTGCTGCTGTTTTTGATTGGCTGCGGAAGGCTCAGGTGTGTCTCTCTGCCTCCCACCAACCAGCTGCTGCTGCAGATCCCCTAAATTAGGG
>NW_013543742.1:0-3347 GCF_000499545.2 Eimeria tenella
TGCTGCTGCTGCTGCTGCTGCTGGCGGCAGCGGGTGGGGCCCTCCATGTAGTGAATTAGCTTCCTGCAGGCCACGCGCAGCACAACTGCGAAGAAAAGCGGCAACAGCAGCTTTTTTGCTGCTGCAGAAGCAGTGAAGTCTTTGAAGGCAGCCCAAATTGCTGCTGCTGCTGCTGCTGCTTGTCCCTGCTGCAGCAGCAGCAGCACGGAGGGGGGGGCCCCCTCCCCCTCCTCCGCAACCCCAGGGGCCCCCTGTCTCCGCGAAAAGAAGGAAGCAGCAGCAGCAGCAACCAAAACGCCTATGGCCAGCAGCTGCCGCTGCTGCTGCTGCCGCCGCCGCGCCCTAGCAGCTCTTGCTGCTCTGTAGCTTCTTGCTGCTGCTTGCAGGGGGGCCCCTGCGAGGCAGGCCTCGTAAGGGCATACTGGGGGGGCCCCCAGGGGGCCCCCCGGGGGGCCCCCGAGCAGGGGGGCCCCCAGGGGGGCCCCCCGGGAGGCCTGGGGGCCTCCCTCGGACTCGCTGCTGCTGCTCATGGGGCCTTTCTGCTGCAGTCGGCGCCGGCGGGGAGCAGCAGCGGGAAAAGAGCAGCTCTGGGGGGCTCAAAAGGAGCCAAATGGAGGTAAATAAATAAATAAATTGCAAAAGGTGAAAAAGAATTTGAAAATAAACGGCGAATTGGCGCAGAAGACGAAAAGAAGAGGCGCGGAAGGCTCGAGGCTGCGGCAACCGATGCGGCGGCGGAGGCGCGGGTGTCTGAGCCCGTTTGCGAAGCAGCAATCAAATTAAATGAAATTAATTAATTTATTTTATTTTATTCTTCAAATTAATTCAATTTCACAAACTTAAACCGAGAAAAACGCTTCTGAACTGCCCCAGTGGGCGCCAACAGCTAGCAGCGCCGCGGGAGGCCCTAGAGGCCTCTCTAGTCAGCGACAGCAGCAGCAGCAGCAGCAGCAGCAGCAGCAGCAGCAGCAGTAAGGGGCTTGTCTGAGCCTCTGACTCTTTATTTTTGAGTTTAAAAAATAAAATAAATAAAAGAAAGACAAAATAAATCAAGTTTCTTCTACTGCTGCCCTGCAGACCCACGACCTGCAACGCAGCAGCTACGGAGCGGCTGGACGCCTGTTAAGCCTAAACCCTAAACCCTAAACCCTAAACCCTAAACCCTCGACCCCACACTCTAGACAGAGCAATTCCCACCTATTTGCCGCTCCAAAAACTAGAGCCTGAGGCCGCAGCAGCGAGGACCCATCAGCACAACAGCAGCAGCAGCTGCTGCTGCTGCTGCAGCAAGGCGGAGTCCCTCGGCATCCCACCGCCATCAGCCGCAGCAGCCATGCGGTGTACATACACCCCAAGCAGTTTTGGGCACTGCAGCAAGCAGTTGAAAAGACAGGAAAAAAAAATAAAGAAATTGAAAGATACTTTCCAGAATGCCCAGTGGCTAGCTGAGACAGCAGCAACAGCAGCTGCAGCAGCAACAGCAGCTGCAGCAGTAGCAGCGACAGCAGCAGCAAGAGCAGCCGCTGCAGCAGTAACAGCAGCAGCAGCAGCAAGAGCGACCGCTGCAGCAGGAACAGCAGCTGCAGCAATAGCAATGACAGCAGCGGCAAGAGCAGCCGCTGCAGCAGTAACAGCAGCTGCAGCAGTAGCAGCGACAGCAGCAGCAAGAGCAGCCGCTGCAGCAGTAACGGCAGCTGCAGCAGTAACGGCAGCTGCAGCAGCAACACCAGCTGCAGTAGTAACAGCAGCTGCAGCAGCAACAGTAGCCAATGCAGCAGTAACGGCAGCTGCAGCAGCAACAGCAGCCAGTGCAGCGGTAGCCGTAGCTAAAGCAGCAAAAGTAGCTGCAGCAGCAATAGCAGCAGCAACAGCATCTGCAGCAGCAACAACAGCTGCAGCAGCAATAGCACTAACAGTAGCAGCAGCAGCCAAAGCCTAACTAGACACCCGGAGCTAAACCACTGGCTCCCCTGAAGCAGCTATCAATCCATTCAAACCCAAAACCCTAAACCCTAAACCCTAAACCCTAATTGAAGCTGCACGCGCCACATAATGCAAGCTGAGCCCCCAAGGGGCAAAATGTCTGCCGTCCTTTTGCGGCCAAAACTTTAAAAAGACAAGAACTCCCAAACCCCAAACCCTAAATCCTAAACCCTAAACCCTAAACCCTAAACCCTAGAGTCGGCCAGCAGAGTGCGAAGACCGGCGGAATAGAGTCGTTGCTTCTTGCAGCGCCGCAGTCAGCAGGTGCATGGCTTCTGCTGCCTGCAGCAGCAACAGCAGCAGCAGCAGCAACAGCAGCAGCAGCAGCAAGTCTTGGAACAGCGAGACGCAGCAGCAGCTGCTGCTGCTGTAGCACTGCCAGCAGCAGCGCAGCACCCCCGCCAAGCCCAAAAGCCTCAACAGCAGCAGCAGTAGTGGCAGCAAACCCAGGGACACAGCAGCAGCAGCAGCAGCAATCGTACCCGCAGCAGCAGCAACTGCAACAGCAGCATCAGCAACAGCATCAGCAACAGCAGCAGCAACTGCAGCAACTACAGGAGCAACATCAGGAGCAGCAGCAGCAGCAACTGCAGCAGCAACAGCAGCAGCAGCAGCAGCAGCAACAGCAGCAGCAGCAGCAGCAGCAGCAGCAGCAGCAGCAGCAGCAGCAGCAGCAGCAGCTTACAAGTGGGTGAGGGTTCTTGTCTGGGTGGACCTGCAGGGCCAAAACGCGATATTTCTTTTGAGCCACTTTTAAAGCATCTGAACCCCCGAGATGCCCCGCCTAAACAACACCTAAACCCTAAACCCTAAACCCTAAACCCTAAACCCTAGGCCCTAGCCCTAGGCCCTTATGGCTAGGCCCGAAGCAGGAAGATTTAACAGGCGAAAGCAAATTTGCATGAGAATAAAGGGCTTGGGGCAAAATTAGGGTTTAGGGTTTAGGGTTTAGGGTTTGGACCTGCAGAACCATAGAGCAGCCTCTCCCTTTTGCTGCTAAAATGCGCCGCACTGCCAGGGCCTGCTCTTCAGTCAGGCGCTTCCCGCTGCTGCTGCTGCTGCTGCTGCTGCTGCTGTCCTGCTGCTGCTGCTGCTGCTGCTGCCGCTGCTGCTGCTCCTGGAACTCAATCACGTCCAGAGAAGCCTGACGCCTGCACTGGGCTGAGGCAAAACCCACAAAACCCTAAACCCTAAACCCTAAACCCTAAACATCTCACTTCCAGCAGCAGCAAATGCTCACCTTCTATTGCTGCTGCAGCATTTTGCGCTGAAGCAGATTGCCGCTGCTGCTGCACTCGGTGGGGTTTGTAGCATGGAGGGACTGGACCTGAAACACCCTAAACCCTAAACCCTAAACCCTAGAC
>NW_013543743.1:0-2864 GCF_000499545.2 Eimeria tenella
AGCAGCAGCAGCAGCAGCAGCAGCAATAAGCGCGGCCGCACGACAGATGGCGGAAGGCAGGGCGGCTGGCAAGCGGCAGCAGCAGCAATCAGCAGCAGCAGCAGCAACAGCAGCAGTGGCAGCAGCAGCAACAGCAGCCTGAGAAGCAGCGGCAGCAGCTACAGCAGGCAACAGCCCCAACAGCAGCAGCAGCAGCAGCAGCAGCAGCAAACAATGCCTCGCTCTGCTGGAGGGCAGTACGAGCCGCTGGCAATCGTGCCAGCAGCAGCAGCAGCAGCAGCAGCAGCAGCAAACCCCTTGAGCTGTGGGGGCCCCCTTTCTGGCTCTCGGCGGCTGCAGCAGGCTTTGAGTTTAGAGTGTATAGACAGGTTGAGTGGCCCCGTGAGTTGCTGCTGCTTCCTGCCTCCGCTGCAGCGCAGCAGCAGCAGCAGCAGAGCAGCAGCAGCAGCAGCAGACTCCGATGAAGAGCAGCAGCAGCAGCAAGAGGACAGCGAAGACGGCGACATCGAAGCCCTGCTGCAGCGCAGCAGCAAACGCAAACAGCAGCAGCAGCAGCAGCAGCAGCTCAGCAGCAGCTGGCTGCTAGCAGAAGGCACTCGTGTCTTCAGCAGCAGCTGCAGCAGCAGCAGCAGCAGCAAATCCGAGCCCGTCAAGTTCTTCTCTGCGAAGTCCCCAGTCACGGCCCTTGCCGCCAGATCAGGCAAACCCTAAACCCTAAACCCTAAACCCTGTGCTGCCCACCGCACAGGCACACAGAGAATGCACACCTGCTGCTGCTGCTGCTGCTGCTGCAGGCCCTGCTGCTGCTGCTGCTGCTGCTGCTGCTGCTGCACTGCCTCCAATCACTCCCTGCCTCTATCACCATTATTTATTATTATTTATTATTTATTTATTTATTTATTATTTATTTATTATTTATTTATTTATTTGTTCAGATGGAGCTCTCGCGGCAGTGGGGGAGTCGCTGGGCCTTGCTGCTGTGGTGTCTGTACACTCGAAGCAAACGCTGCGGCGGCTGCAGCAGCAGCAAAAGCTGCCGCTGCGGTCTCTGGTGTTTAACAAGTTTCAAGGAGCTCTTTTTGCTGCTGGAGATGACACGGTAAACCCTAAACCCTAAACCCTATCCAAGTGATGCTGCTTTAAATGGGCTTTACGGGGCTCTTTTTACTGCTGGAGGTGACACAGTAAACCCTAAACCCTAAACCCCAGCAGCGAAAGCTAGCCTCAAGCAGCCGCAAACGCCGAGTGACTGCTAGGGTTTAGGGTTTAGGGTTTAGGGTTAGCGGGTCGAGGGTTTACAGCCCACGCTTGATGAGCTCGCCGGGCCGCGGGCCCGACTCCAGGGCCCCGAACCTACGGTTTAGGGTTTAGGGTTTAGGGTTTAGGGTTTGCGAAAAGGTGGTTCGGGAGTGGAGTCTGGAAACTGGGGCTCTTTCTGCGGCTCTGAGTGGCCACAGCGACAGCGTGAGGTGTCTAGACACCTCAGAAACCCTCGAGGGTTTAGTGTTTTCGGGTTCTTACGATTCCACGGCGCGTTTGTGGGATGTTCGCCACCAGGTAAACCCTAAACCCTAAACCCTAAACCCTAAGCCCTAAACGCTAGGGAGTGGGGGTGCTTTGCGCCGGGGCCGCGCGCCCGGGATCCAGAGAGCGCCGCTAGGGTTTAGGGTTTAGGGTTTAGGGTTTAGGGTTTACGCAGGCCGCGGCTGCGGCACAGACTCGTGCTGCAGCTGGCGTCGCCGCTTCGCACACTCAGTTCCTAGGGTGTAGGGTTCAGGGCCTAGGGTTTAGGGTCTAGGGTTTAGGGTTTAGGGTTTAGGGTTTAGGGTTTGTGGCTGCAGAAGTGCTGCCTCTCGCTGCCCCAAGGAGACCCCACAGAAAGTGTTCGCCTCATAGACGGCTCGGCGACGCTGCAGCTGCTGACTGCTGCTGGAACTCAAGTAAACCCTAAACCCTAAACCCTAAACCCTAAACCCTAAGCCCTAGGCCTGAAGCTGGCGAGGCCCTCAGACTTGTGCGCGGGCAGCTGCCGAGGGTTTTAGCGGGGCTTCAGGCGCTGGGCGGGGCTCTCGGCGGCTACTGCCTAGGGTTTAGGGTTTAGGGTTTAGGGTTTAGGGTTTAGGGTTTGGGTTCAGGTCCGGCTGTGGGACGTGCGGCAGCCGGCGGCTCCTCTGTGGAGCCTCAGCAGCTTCGCAAAGACAGTGACTGTTGTCCGCGAGTTTCCTGCTGCTGCTGCTGCTGTTGTTGCTGCTGCTGCTGCTGCAGCAACGCCTGCAGCAGCAGCAGCAGCAGCACCGCCAACGCAGGAGGGGCAAAAGCTGCTGCTCGCCGCCGCGTCCTTAGACAATGTTGTTCGCATCTTCTCTTTCGAAGTAAACCCTAAACCCTAAACCCTAAACCCTTGAGCAGCCGGCAGCAGCAGCTGCTTCACGCCGCCAGAGCGCGAGGGCTCAGGGTTTAGGGTTTAGAGTTTAGGGTTTAGGGTTTAGGGTTTATGCTCAGACACTGCAGCTGCTGCAGTCCTTCAGCGTGCGAAGTGAGCTCCTCTGCCTGGACGCTGTGAGCGGCTACAGCAGCAGCAACAGCAGCAGCAGCAGCAGCAGCAGCAGCAGCAGCAAGCGATTCAGCAGCAGCAGCAGCAAAAAGAGAAGCAGCAGCATTCAAAGCCGCATCCTAGTGGGCCTCTCAGATGGCTGCTGGCAGCTGCGGCGGATTGCGGGGGGCCCCACATCTGGGACGGAGCTGCTGCTGCTGCAGGAGCAGCAGCAGCAGCTCCGTCCCAGATGTGGGGCCCCCCGCAATCCGCCGCAGCTGCCAGCAGCCATCTGAGAGGCCCACTAGGATGCGGCTTTGAATGCTGCTGC
>NW_013543744.1:0-2864 GCF_000499545.2 Eimeria tenella
CGATGTCGACAAGCACGTGATGGAGCGATTGAAGCACGTGCTAGCAGTCTCCGTGGTACTTATATGCCATGGGTCTTGAAAAGTCATTTCAGGCACTGCACGTTGTAGCACTGAAAATGCTGCGCCGCTGTGCAGCTTCTTTCTCCTTGCCCTGCGACAAACACTTCTGTTCCGCTCAAACATCTGTACGCCAGCTCTGTGACCATTCGCATCTTCCAAAAATCCCCACCTCTGAAGACCAAGCGATGCACGAACGTCTTCAACGCAGATTAAAAGTGACCCGCTCCGCCTAGGTGATGCAATAGCACGGCAAAGCTCTCTAAGCATGACGTGGCCCCTTCAGCACAGCAAAGTTGGCTGTGTGCTTTGCATGACTCCCCCAATAGCACACTTGACGGAACAATAAGTGCGGGCTTCTCACCATCAGCGCAAAATTACATAACCGAAGATCTTTTACATCAGGTAACTTTGTTCTCGAAAGTTGTCGCTGCTTAAGCGCCACCAGCCACGTGTAGAAGTGTCCACAACCTGCGACACAGCCTTCAAATGTTGCTGCTACAAGTGTTGGTCTGCATTGCATGTGCTGTCGACAGTGTCCTCCATCCATACCCTCGAATATCTTAGTGCACATGGCAGAGATCATATAGCAAATCGTTGAAGGCCATCGTCACTCTTGAAGTTCTACGGGGGTACATAGGAAGGCTTCACCAAGCGCATGACGCTACGCACTCCCTACGCGCACGTGAAATGTCAGGCGGATTGTGACAGCTTGCCGACTTGGGCAGACGCTGCCCACTAGCAAACTAGAAATCCGATTCATGTGATTACAATTAAGTCTTGTCACAAACGCAAAAAAAGAAAACAACAGCAATGACACAAGGCAACTTACAAAATATCTTGGTTGACCATACACGTTGCGATATTGTGGATAATATTCAGCTTGCACCGAGACTGGCTGCGTTACCACATAGACAAAGGAAAATGTTAGACGCGCAAGATGCAGACTGTTAGTCTGCACCTTGCAGGCACAAAGCAATGGACATCTCATTAAAGCAGCGGCTGGTAGTTTTACTCGTATCAACAGGGTTTTCTGTTGGTGTGCGCTATGATGCTAGTGGACAGCGCAGCATTGCAAATGAGGTGTAGAGGCGAATATGACAAATAGGTAGGCACGTGCATGACAGCAGTGCATTTTGTGAACTATTTGTGCTTCTATACATTCAACCGGCTGTGTGGTTTGGGTGCAACGAATGGCAAAGGTGAAGACGCACATGACTGTCCGTGTCTGACGGCATCGTCCTAACTCATAGCCTGCTGGCATGCAACGCTCACGTGTGTCAATATTTCGTTTGCTTTGGCTGATGCTGCATGTTTGTTGAAAATAACGCTTCTGTCGTGCTTTGCGGCGTTCTGGGACGACGTACGCCGCAACGGAGGCGAAGATATAAATCAACAGCAGTCCTCCGGTTACCGTTCGTCGGGGCTAGCAATGCAGCATCATTCAAACGTTCTGCCATCGGCTAGGCAAGCTTTCGTATCTCTTAAGCGAATCCGGTTGTGAGGAATAAACGATGCAAAAGCCCGTCCGTATCAAAGATACGTGACGACTTGCAGCATCCACTCAGCGCCAGCATTACAGCGCGTGCTTTTCAGCACGTGACTCATTTAGGTGTGTTTCAGTGCCTGTACGAACAGCTTCACTGCCCGCAGTGCACGCTTGTTCTCGCAGGGGAGCGCATGACACTTTCCGGCAATTGCCCTAGTTATTATGCTGGGCTTTGTGTGCCCGAAATACCGGAGACCGCAACTTCTACTTGGAACGAGGAATGTCCCAATCGCATATGCCTGCACTCAAACATCCATAATCGCTGATACAGATGTTTAATTTGGCTGCATTCAAGAAGGTATTCAATACACTGTGCTGCGCGCCGTGCAGTCTGTGCTCCCCACTCTGATCCCCAGAGGTGTAGCGCTAAACCCTCACACCAAGCAAAATAGAGCGAATCTATTAAAGCACCATCGCATACTTAGCGTTTCACAAACAAATCTGAATAGTTGATGAGGTAACCACACATTCAGGACAATATTTTCTGCTCCTCAGTTAATATTTAGGTGCAATGCATGTGTTCACGAACACACGTAAAAACCGACATACTGATTTTAACCCTGTGTTTGATAGTTGCCGCGGTTTTCAGTGATTCCGTTCTTCGTGCTTTGCACTCCTCTACCTGATATGTATGACTGACTCAAGCTATGCTCGTTCGTGTCACAAGTGGAAGCGAACAAAAATTCTCATGCGGCAGTGTGAGAAAAGTATTGCCTTTAACATCAGTGCGTCACGTTTGTACGTCGAAGCATCAATTACCTTGCGTAGCACTGAAGAGCACAAACAAATAAGCTTATAAGCACAAACATTCTGCACTTCGCGCCACGCTTGTCATTACTTTTTCAAGAACGCGTAAAGACAAGAAAACAAATACAAGCACGAACCTACACCTTGTCGTGTTTTCTTAACCGTCATGCCGCACCCCTCTCCAAACACGCGAAACGCTCGCGTCGCCGCACAAAATCTCGCGCAACAAAGATGCACGCAGCGCGCCAATAACAGCCCTCTTTCCAATTTTCATCGGAACCAACGCTTCGATTGCACAATGAACTTCCTACCTGGACCATACGCGCCATCACATCCGCTACAAACTCTCCACCCCCGCACCGAAACTATTCTCCACGAAAGCACAGAGCGCAACCCTCTTCCTCTTCTCCTCCTCACAGCAAAGCCTTCCTCCACAATTCTCGCTCTTCACAAGCCAGCTGCCAGTAGCATTTACTTGCATGCACGCATTCACTAGCTGCGACAAAGACGG
>NW_013543745.1:0-2860 GCF_000499545.2 Eimeria tenella
CTTCCAACAGAACACCGACGAAGTACCCAGCAACACACAACAGCAGCCACAAAATCTGACGCACTTCCTGAGCTCGCCATTGTCTAATGGGGCCGTATGCGCTCTCTCCAGCAACGCCCACCAGGCTGGCTGTTTATGTTTCCCACAAAGCACCTGAAATTTCTGTCTTCAATGTACCTGCCGCCCAACTGAACGGCAAAGCAGCGTGGGTCCGCCTTAGTGGCTCCTCAACACTTCCGCAAAGCCCCAACCACTATGGTGCACTCAGATGCATGCGCACCATGCTCCTCCAGAGAGCGACGGATTCCCAGCTCTTGCGAGCGACACTCACTCATGACAGGTGTAAATGTCAACCGCCTTCGCACGCCAGACAAACCCCATAAAACTCATCCCTAACTGCGACATGGACAACACTTCTGTCCTGTCACCTAATTGACCCCTGCATTCCTCCCGTCTCTCCACACTCTCCCTCCACAATGTGCCTCTCTCTTCCCAAAACCAATGGCCCACACTGCGATACGGCCTCTTCTCTCATACGCATGGTCAGCGCGACGGAGATTTCGCCACAGCCAATGCGTGCGCCACTAATAGTACACACAGCTCAATACCACTCTCCGCCCTGCAACTCCCCTCACTAAATGGCAACACGAAGTTGTCCGCACCAGCAATCGCCATTGTCTGCTTCCCTCACAGTATTTACCTAAATGCCACGCCAACACACCAAGACTGTCTGACACGTCAATACTGTCTGCCATCTACGACACACAACATGCCCGCGTTCGCGACAAGACGTTGCGTTGCCTACTAAGCGCGTGGGGCGACAACGCCCCCGCCACACCAACTAATTCCCCTCTATCCTCAACAAAGCAACGTAAACCGGACGCCATTAACAACGGCAGCAGCACTTGTCCTCCAAAGCCATTTAACTGCCTCCAAAGGCATTCAACCGGCACTCCGAGCTGCCGAACTGCCTCTCCCTCACTCTGTCCTCACCCGATCAGCATTTGCTTTACCACCCCTTCTCCTTCCAACAGAACACCGACGAAGTACCCAGCAACACACAACAGCAACCACAAAATCTGACGCACTTCCTGAGCTCGCCATTGTCTAATGGGGCCGTATGCGCTCTCTCCAGCAACGCCCACCAGGCTGGCTGTTTATGTTTTCCACAAAGCACCTGGAATTTCTGTCTTCAATGTACCTGCCACCCAACTGAACGGCAAAGCAGCGTGGGTCCGCCTTAGTGGCTCCTCAACACTTTCGCAAAGCGCCAACCACTATGGTGCACTCAGATGCATGCGCACCATGCTCCTCCAGAGAGCGACGGATTCCCAGCTCTTGTGAGCGACACTCACTCATGATAGGTGTAAATACCAACTGCCTTCGCACGCCAGACAAACCCCACAAAACTCATCCCTAACTGCGACGTGGACAACACTTCTGTCCCGTCACCTAATTGACCCCTGCATTCCTCCCGTCTCTCCACACTCTCCCTCCACAATGTGCCTCTCTCTTCCCAAAACCAATGGCCCACACTGCGATACGGCCTCTTCTCTCATACGCATGGTCAGCGCGACGGAGATTTCGCCACAGCCAATGCGTGCGCCACTAATAGTACACACAGCTCAATACCACTCTCCGCCCTGCAACTCCCCTCACTAAATGGCAACACGAAGTTGTCCGCACCAGCAATCGCCATTGTCTGCTTCCCTCACAGTATTTACCTAAATGCCACGCCAACACACCAAGACTGTCTGACACGTCAATACTGTCTGCCATCTACGACACACAACATGCCCGCGTTCGCGACAAGACGTTGCGTTGCCTACTAAGCGCGTGGGGCGACAACGCCCCCGCCACACCAACTAATTCCCCTCTATCCTCAACAAAGCAACGTACACCCGACGCCACTAACAACGGCAGCAGCACTTGTCCTCCAAAGCCATTTAACTGCCTCCAAAGGCATTCAACCGGCACTCCGAGCTGCCGAACTGCCTCTCCCTCACTCTGTCCTCACCCGATCAGCATTTGCTTTACCACCCCTTCTCCTTCCAACAGAACACCGACGAAGTACCCAGCAACACACAACAGCAACCACAAAATCTGACGCACTCCCTGAGCTCGCCATTGTCTAATGGGGCCGTATGCGCTCTCTCCAGCAACGCCCACCAGGCTGGCTGTTTATGTTTCCCACAAAGCACCTGAAATTTCTGTCTTCAATGTACCTGCCACCCAACTGAACGGCAAAGCAGCGTGGGTCCGCCTTAGTGGCTCCTCAACACTTCCGCAAAGCCCCAACCACTATGGTGCACTCAGATGCATGCGCACCATGCTCCTCCAGAGAGCGACGGATTCCCAGCTCTTGTGAGCGACACTCACTCATGATAGGTGTAAATACCAACTGCCTTCGCACGCCAGACAAACCCCACAAAACTCATCCCTAACTGCGACGTGGACAACACTTCTGTCCCGTCACCTAATTGACCCCTGCATTCCTCCCGTCTCTCCACACTCTCCCTCCACAATGTGCCTCTCTCTTCCCAAAACCAATGGCCCACACTGCGATACGGCCTCTTCTCTCATACGCATGGTCAGCGCGACGGAGATTTCGCCACAGCCAATGCGTGCGCCACTAATAGTACACACAGCTCAATACCACTCTCCGCCCTGCAACTCCCCTCACTAAATGGCAACACGAAGTTGTCCGCACCAGCAATCGCCATTGTCTGCTTCCCTCACAGTATTTACCTAAATGCCACGCCAACACACCAAGACTGTCTGACACGTCAATACTGTCTGCCACCTACGACACACAACATACGCGCGTTCGCGACAAGACGTTGCGTTGCCTACTAAGCGC
>NW_013543746.1:0-3201 GCF_000499545.2 Eimeria tenella
GCAGCGACTCAAGCTGCTGCTGCCGTAGAGCCCCAAACCTAACAGGTTACCTAACTCTTCTGTCTTCTCTTCTATTAGCTGCGTCAGCAGTTGGCGCTGCTGCCGATGCACAGGCATTGACACAGCCTCCTGCAGCACCAAGACCTGCTGTTGCAGCTGCTGCTGCTCCTGCAGCAGCTGCTGCTGCTGCTCCTGCAGGCTGGCGTCCCACATGAACGCCAAACTCTGCAGCTGCAGCGAGGCCCTCAAGCATGAAAACGAATTTATAAGAAAGACGCAGCTCGAGGCCTTGCCCATGAAGTGAGCCATTTGCAGACACTAGTTGAGGCAGCGGGACACGTCGCGGCCTACCAGCGTCTCCAGGCGACTCACAGCGCGCGTCGGCTGCTGCTGCTGCTGCTGCTGGGGCTGCTGCTGGAACTGCTGCTGAGGCTGCTGCAGAGAAGAAAGAGAAGCTGCGTACGCTAACAGCAGGTCTTGCAGGCGCGAGGCAAAAGCCGTTAGAAACGGAGGCAAACTGCTGCGGGGTGGAGCCCCCTCTTCAGCGGCGGGGGCCCATTCTGCTGCTGCTGCTGCGGATAGCTGCGGCAGCAGCAGCGCCGAGGAGTCCCACTGGGTCTCGAGCCTGTCCAGCACCCTCGTTGAAAGATCCAACAAGAAACGCACCAGCAGCGGCTGCCGCTGTTGCTGCTGCTGCTGCTGATGCTGCTCTCTCTCAAGACGCTTTTCAGGAGAGTTCTGAACGGCAGCAGCGATTGCTTGCTCAGTAGCCGCTGCTGCTTGTTCTAGCAGCAAGCCTATTTTGAACGCTGTGATGCCGCAGCTGCTGGTGCTGGTGTTGCTGCTGTTTATGCTACTGTCGAGAACAGCAGCAAGCTGAGCAGCAAGGGGCCCATGAAGAGCCTCAAGGGACCCTTCTAGCAACGCTGCGGGGTTCAGCAGCTCCTGTAGCGTGGCTGCGCTGCTGCCAGCCTCAGTGGGGAGAGTTGCTGCGTCTGAAAGCGGCAGCCAACCCCGCACCTGCTGCTGCTGCTGCAGTTGCGGTTGTAGTTGCTGTTGCTGTTGCTGCTCTTGCTGCTGTTGCTGTTGCTGATTTACAAGTGGAAAATGGGACTCTGCAGCCTCGTCACTTCTTTCACATACGTCTGAAGCGTCGGCAGAGAAGCCGTGTCTCTTTTCCTGTTGCTGCTGCTGCTGCTGCTTCTGGATTCCAAGTGCAGCAGCTCCCCCACGGGTATACAGCAGCTGCAGCAGGGAGACAAAGGCAGCGGCTTCTGCTGCTGCTGCACGCGGGACCCACCGCAGCGCCGCCGTGAGGGTCCTCGGCGCTTCCTTGCCTGCAGCAAACCTCATGGGCTCCCCCCAGGGGCCCTCCGCAAGGAGTTGCTGCTGCAGTTGTTGCTGCAGCAGCTGCCGCCGCAGACGCAGCAGCTGCTGCAGACACTGCAGCAGATAAGTGGGATGAGAGTGAAGGTCCGCTAAAGCTTCCCATAGGACCGCATACTGGCTGCTTGTCTCGCTGCTCTGTGCTGTTGCAGTTGTTGTTGCTTCTGCTGCCGCCGCTGTTGCTGCTGCTGTTGTTGCTTCAGAACCGTGTTTCCAGTTCTCCTGCAGCTGCTGCTGCTGCTGAAGCGAATATTGCTGCTGACCTGAGATGTCAAGGAGCACTTGGAATGCAGCCCCAACGGCATCTGTGTCTCTCGTTGGTGCTGCTGCTGTGGCAGCTGCTGCTTCCCCTGTTGCTGCTGCTGCAAGCTGCTGCAGGCAGAGCAGCAGCAAAAGATGTAGCCTTTCGTGGCCTATTTCGTCCAGCTCGCCTGTCTGTTGCAGCAGACTCTCTATGAGGGGGAACCCCTGTGCAGTTGCTGCTGCGCCTGTTGGCGTTCCTGCTGCTGCTTCTGCTGCACCTGTTGCTGCCGCTGCTTTTAGCTGCAGCAGCAGCTGTCGCTTCTGCTGCACCTCCGAAAGTGCCGAACGTGTGTCTTGCAGCTCCTTGGACAGTTCTTCCTGCTGTAGTTGCTGTTGCTGCTGATGCGGCTGCTGTTCGCCTGCCGCTGCTGCTTGCTGCTGCAGCAACGGAGGCACGGGGCGCATGATAGTTTCTAAGTCCTTCTGGGGGACGGAAAGGCGCTGCAGCACCTGAATGCAAAATGCCTCCTTTTTGGACAGCTGCTGCTGCTGCTGCCGCAGCTCCAGCAGCTGCTGCAGCAGCGGCAGCAGGTGCTGCCTGCTCCTAGCCAGCCGCCCCAAAGCCTCCGATAGAGTTGCCTTCAAACAATCTGCTGCTTGCTGCAGCTGCTGCAGCAGAGGAGACACGCGGCGGAGGGCCTCTAGCTGCTGTCTGTACACCCCGAGCCGCTGCCGCCGAACGAACAAAGACAAGTTTACAGACGTTGTGGGGCGAGCTGCTGCTGCTGCTGCTGGCGCTGCTGCTGCTGAGAGAGGCTGCCGCTGCTGCTGCTCCTCCCACCCGTGGCTGTCGAGACACTTGAGGCTTTCTGAAAGAAGAGATATGTCCGTTTGCTGCTGCTGCTGCAGCAGCTCGCGAACAATCCGCTGCAAGGGCCCCTCCGCGGAGGCTGCAGCAGCCTTTGTAGCCACTGGCATCTTCCCATTCATCTGCTGCTGCTGCACCTGCTGCTGCTGCTCCTGTGACGCCAAATCGTGTGGCAGCAGGAGCTCCTTCTGCTGCTGCTGCTCTTGCTGCAGCATCCTTGTGGGGGTCCTTAATAAACACCTCCGGGGGCCCCCCCGTGGGGCTCTGGTCCAGGGTTCGGGGCTCACAGGGGATCTGTGGCCCTTAGCAGCAACTCTATATTGCTGCTGCTGCTGCTGCGCTTGCTGCTGTTGCTGCCTTTGCTGTCGCTGTCGAGCCTGTTACTGCTACTGCACTCAATGCTGCATCTGATGCTGGGCTTGCTGCTGTTGCTGCTGTGCTTGCTGCAGCTGCTGCTGTGCCTGCTGCTGCTGCTGCTGTGCGCGCTGCTGTTGCTTTGCTTGCTGTTGCTGCCGCAGCTGTGACGGCTAGCTCCTTTCCCTGCGTTTAGACAAACAGCATCTCAAGCAGCAGCGCGTCGACTGCAGACTCACTTGCTGTTGCTGCTGCTGCACGTGCCGCTGCTGTCGCGGCTGTAGGTGACGCAGTTGCAACAGGCGACGCATCAGCGGCACCTGCTGTTGCAGGCGGCGCTGCAGCAGCAG
>NW_013543747.1:0-3037 GCF_000499545.2 Eimeria tenella
TGCTGCACCTACTGCTGCACCTGCAGCAGCAGCAACCGTCATGTCTGCGTCGCAGACGGCCCCCTTGCACTGCTGCTGCGCCGCAGCAGCAGCAGCAGCAGCAGGACCCAAGCTGCGCAGGGAGCAATAAAAGAGGCAGCAACTTTCTTTTTTATCCAAACCTGCCACACACCGGAGGGCCCCCCTAAGTTGCTGCTTCAGCTGGGGGCCCCCCAGGAGCGCAGCTGCGCTTTGCTGCTGCAGCAGAGTCGGCGGCAGCAGCAGGGTCACCTGGAGGCTCACGGGGCTGCAACACAGCTGCAAATGATGCTGCTGCTGCTGCTGCTGCTGCTTGGGATGCAGCTGCTGCAGTGGGGCCCCAGCAGCAGAGAGGGGCCAGACTTCAGCAGCTTTTAGAGGCGACGGCGCGAAGCTGCTGGAGAAGTAGGAAAAGTAGACCGACGTGTCTTGCTGCTGCTGCTGCTGCTGCAGCAGCACGAAAACGAAGGGCTGCTTCGAGAGCCTCCTGCTGCTGCTGCTGGCCTCCTGCTGGAACGTCGCAGCAGCAGCAGCTGCCTCATCTGCTGCGTTGAGGCCCTGGGCGACCCCCTCTGCAACAGCTTCCGCCAGCCGCCGCAGCTGCAGCTTGTCCTGCAGCAGCAGCTGCTGCTGCTGCAGCCGCAGCATGTGCTGCTGCTGCTGCTGGTCAGAAGCACAGCCTACCCGGGCCCAAAGCCCCAAAATTGCGATGCCCCCAACGAGGTGATGTGAGCAGCAAAGGGAAGCCTGCCGAATGAGCCTGTCTACCACCTGCTGCTGCTGCTGCTGCTGCTGCTGCTGCATCTTTTCGAGAAACGCCAGGGCATCTTCTCCTTCTTCCAGGTCCGGGTCTGAAGACAAAGAGGCGAGGGGGGCCCACAGAAGAGCATGCAGGGGGGCCCCCTGGCCCTTGTCTTTGGGGGGCCCCTCTGCTGCTGCTGCTGGGGCTACTGCCCCCAGCAGCAGCCCCAGGGGGGGCCCTCCCGGCTGCGGCAGGGAGGCCCTGGTGGTGATGAGGCGCGACACAACCTCCGCCATGGTTCCGGAAACCCTAAACCCTAAACCCTAAACCCTAAAAGCCCATGCGAGACCTGCATGAGACTCAGTGGCTTCACGCGGGGACTCTGCAGCTGCCTCTTTGGGCAAAATAGGCTTTTGTTTTGCTGCTGCTTCAGCTGCTGCAGCTGTCACTGATGTAGCTGTCGCCCGCCGTGCCGCTGCCGCTGCTGCTGCTGCTGCTGCTGCTGCTGTCTTGCTGCTGCTGGGGCAAGTGGCTCTTTCTCTGGCGGCGAGACGGAACAAATCATGCTGAGTTGCTGCTGGTGTGCAATTTTAAGGGTTAGGGTTTAGGGTTTGAGTTCAGATACGCTCTTGCTAAACCCTTCGGCCCCCCGCCTGCAGCGGCGCTGGCGCGCGGGTTTAGAGGCCTTTCTAGGGTTTAGGGTTTGCCAATTCGCCTTAAAGAGAAGCAACAACGCAAAAGAAACACAAAACACTACGTATGAGGGTTTAGGAGGGACGTTAGGGTTCACGGAAAGGGTTTGCTGCTGAGGGAGATGGGCCTGGCGGCAGCAACGGCGGCGGCTGCAGCCGCCACCGTAGCGGCTGCTGCGCTTGTTGTGGTTTCTGTGGCGGTTTAGGGTTTAGGGTTTAGGGTTTCAGAATAAAATTTGCTTCCTTAACGGAGTCGTGCCCTCAAAGGCCCCTCGGACCTCGTTTGCTGCTGCTGCTGCTGCTGCTGCTGCTGTTGCTGCTGCGGGAGGTTCTCTGTCTTTTCTGCGCGTATTTCTGCCGCAGCCAAACCGCCTCAAGAAGATGTTCTTCATCAACTGGTAAACCCTAAACCCTAAACCCTAAACCTTGGGGTCTCTTTCAGCGGCACCGCTGCAGCAGCAGCTCCGCAGCAATCAATGAGGGGTTTGCATTCGCTGCTGGCAGCAGGGCTGGCTTTGCTGGGTTTAGAGTCAAGGGCTTGCTGCTGCGGGTTTGGAGGTTTCCGGGGCCAACCCTAAACCCTAAACCCTAAACCCTCAAACCCCCAGGGCCTGTGGCGGTGCAGCTCTGGACCAGCGCCGGGGGCCCTTCTGGCCTTTTGCCTCTGAGGGCCTCTTTGAGTTTGTCTGGGGCCCCAGGAGCGGCTTCAGGGGCTGCAGCTCGGGGGGTTTAGTGGTGCCTTTTAGGGTTTAGGGTTTAGGGTTTAGGGTTTGGGGTTTGGGGTCACCGGGAGGAGTACAGCGGGCGCGGCTCTCGGTTTCTGGCGGGCTGCAGTTCTCCGGGGGGCGTGGCGGGGCGGCTGGGGCCGGGGCCGAGGGTTTAGGGTTTAGGGTTTAGGGTTTAGGGTTTAGGGTTTTGGGTTTGTGCAGGTTTTGGGACGTGCTGGGGTACTTCGGACTTTCCCGCAAGTCCGCCCGCATTGTTTTTCTAGGCCTCGACAATGCAGGAAAAACCACTTTGCTGCACATGTTGAAGGACGACAGAGTGGCGCAGCACGTCCCCACGCTGCACCCCCGTGCGGCTAGGGTTTAGGGTTTAGGGTTTAGGGTTTAGGGTTTAGGGTTTGGGGTTTGGGGTTGGGGGTTGGGGTGCGGGCGCGCGGCGGGGGCCCACTGGCGGCGGGTGGGGGGAAGCAGGCTAAGGACGGGCTGCTGCGAGGGTTTGCTGCAGCGGGGAGGGGGGCATTAGGGTTTAGGGTTTAGGGTTCAGGGTTTCGGGTTTGGGGTTTGGGTTGGGGTGCAGACTCTGAGGAGCTCATTGTGGGAAAGATTCGTTTTAAGACATTCGACCTTGGAGGCCACGAGACAGGTGGGCGCACGGCAAACAGAGGCAAAGCTGGGGTTTAGAGTTTAGGGTTTAGGGTTTAGGGTCTAGGGTTTAGGGTTTGCGCGCAGCAAGGAGGATTTGGAGAGACTACTTCGCAGCCGTCGACGCAATTGTTTTCATGGTGGACGCGACGGACAGGGGCCGCTTCCAGGAGGCCAAGGAAGAGTTGACGGTAAACCCTAAACCCTAAACCCTAAAC
>NW_013543748.1:0-2853 GCF_000499545.2 Eimeria tenella
TGAACTATGTTAAGCCGTAGGTTGCGTTCATTTAAATTCTTCTCTGACTATCAGTGTTACGGAGAGTGGGCGAAGGTGCCAAGTGGACAAAAAGGCGTATGTTGACTTCGACTATGCGGTCGGCGTGTGGGTTGTCTCTGTCAGTCATTTGCTTGCAACGAACGTTAGCCGGCACCTAAGGAGAGCAAATGGTGAACTGTGAGCAGCATGTGTTGGGCCAAGCGTGATAAAGTAGTGGCGTACGCTGGTTAGCATTGCCGACTTCTTGTTAGACACACGCTTTGGCTAGGTGGAGAACAGTCATTGTATGCGTGAATGAAGCCCTTGTGCTGGCGTCGTACAAGTCGCGGTGTACAATGCAGTTGGGGTCGGCGAAAGGTTCTGCTTGTCAAGAAATGCCGCGGTGCGCAATTTCACTGAGGAGGAACTTGAATGTCGACGAAGCGAGGAGGTAACCCTTTGATGGTGGTAAAATAAATGATGGAAACGAGCGCCTTGTGATGTTTGGTTGGGACGTCCGCTGCTGTGCTTTTGCTGTCCGCGTGTTGGGCGTTTTACACTGTTTCTAGGCTGAATCTGTAGGTGCAAGCAGAGTGAATCGTGTGGGCGGCACCAACAAGCTGGCGCCAGGCTGCGTTCGTTTTGCTTCGTTTCAACTGCAAGACGGCCATGGGGGTCGCCAAGGATCCAAGTGGACTTTGTTTTGCTTTGCTGGCGCTACATCAGGAATTAGGCTAAAGGCTTAGCGGCCGTTGAGCTGCAGCCATTTTTGGCCGGTAAAGAGGCGCTTAGCTGGCGTTCTTCGGCGCAGGGCGTAGCAACCGCTCAATAATGGCTTATGCACCTGCATTCTGCACAAATGGCTTGAACGTGTCAGGACTGGCGCAGTGGCGGGTAGGCAAACTCTGAGATGATCTTGCAGTCTGGAGCCTAAGAGCCGTCTCCACAGGAGGGTAGTGATTTTCGCCCGACGCTTGCTGCTTGATTGAGTTGCGTCGAACGATGGTGCAGCAGAGGATTTGTGTCCATGCAGTTCAGTGCAATTCCACAGCTGGCGTTTGCACTGCTAGCAGGCCTGCACACATCTGACAAGCGACAACTCGCCAGCAAACTGCACTTGGCTTGAACTGAACATATGTTAAGCCGTAGGTTGCGTTCATTTAAATTCTTCTCTGACTATCAGTGTTACGGAGAGTGGACGAAGGTGCCAAGTGGACAAAAAGGCGTATGTTGACTTCGACTATGCGGTCGGCGTGTGGGTTGTCTCTGTCAGTCATTTGCTTGCAACGAACGTTAGCCGGCACCTAAGGAGAGCAAATGGTGAACTGTGAGCAGCATGTGTTGGGCCAAGCGTGATAAAGTAGTGGCGTACGCTGGTTAGCATTGCCGACTTCTTGTTAGACACACGCTTTGGCTAGGTGGAGAACAGTCATTGTATGCGTGAATGAAGCCCTTGTGCTGGCGTCGTACAAGTCGCGGTGTACAATGCAGTTGGGGTCGGCGAAAGGTTCTGCTTGTCAAGAAATGCTGCAGTGCGCAATTTCACTGAGGAGGAACTTGAATGTCGACGAAGCGAGGAGGTAACCCTTTGATGGTGGTAAAATAAATGATGGAAACGAGCGCCTTGTGATGTTTGGTTGGGACGTCCACTGCTGTGCTTTTGCTGTCCGCGTGTTGGGCGTTTTACACTGTTTCTAGGCTGAATCTGTAGGTGCAAGCAGAGTGAATCGTGTGGGCGGCACCAACAAGCTGGCGCCAGGCTGCGTTCGTTTTGCTTCGTTTCAACTGCAAGACGGCCATGGGGGTCGCCAAGGATCCAGGTGGACTTTGTTTTGCTTTGCTGGCGCTACATCAGGAAGTAGGCTAAAGGCTTAGCGGCCGTTGAGCTGCAGCCATTTTTGGCCGGTAAAGAGGCGCTTAGCTGGCGTTCTTCGGCGCAGGGCGTAGCAACCGCTCAATAATGGCTTATGCACCTGCATTCTGCACAAATGGCTTGAACGTGTCAGGACTGGCGCAGTGGCGGGTAGGCAAACTCTGAGATGATCTTGCAGTCTGGAGCCTAAGAGCCGTCTCCACAGGAGGGTAGTGATTTTCGCCCGACGCTTGCTGCTTGATTGAGTCGCGTCGAACGATGGTGCAGCAGAGGATTTGTGTCCATGCAGTTCAGTGCAATTCCACAGCTGGCGTTTGCACTGCTAGCAGGCCTGCACACATCTGACAAGCGACAACTCGCCAGCAAACTGCACTTGGCTTGAACTGAACATATGTTAAGCCGTAGGTTGCGTTCATTTAAATTCTTCTCTGACTATCAGTGTTACGGAGAGTGGGCGAAGGTGCCAAGTGGACAAAAAGGCGTATGTTGACTTCGACTATGCGGTCGGCGTGTGGGTTGTCTCTGTCAGTCATTTGCTTGCAACGAACGTTAGCCGGCACCTAAGGAGAGCAAATGGTGAACTGTGAGCAGCATGTGTTGGGCCAAGCGTGATAAAGTAGTGGCGTACGCTGGTTAGCATTGCCGACTTCTTGTTAGACACACGCTTTGGCTAGGTGGAGAACAGCCATTGTATGCGTGAATGAAGCCCTTGTGCTGGCGTCGTACAAGTCGCGGTGTACAATGCAGTTGGGGTCGGCGAAAGGTTCTGCTTGTCAAGAAATGCTGCAGTGCGCAATTTCACTGAGGAGAAACTTGAATGTCGACGAAGCGAGGAGGTAACCCTTTGATGGTGGTAAAATAAATGATGGAAACGAGCGCCTTGTGATGTTTGGTTGGGACGTCCACTGCTGTGCTTTTGCTGTCCGCGTGTTGGGCGTTTTACACTGTTTCTAGGCTGAATCTGTAGGTGCAAGCAGAGT
>NW_013543749.1:0-2847 GCF_000499545.2 Eimeria tenella
GTAAAGCACATCACGACGCATGCATTTCTTCGTTGCAGTGCATGGCTGCGTGAATCCCAATGTGCAATACCCACCTGGCTGCGACACACGCATTCAACACCCGCCGTGCAACGCGCTCCGCAGTCTTCGCTCCTGCGTTTACCGATGTACCCGCACGGTAGGGCGGCCTTGCACAACCTCCACCGACAAATGCTCTCGCCACAAACCATGCGAACCTCTAGCCTTTAGTTTGCGTCAATCGACAACAATGTGTCAGTGCTGGCGATTCAAAACCGACAACACTGCCACCACACCCTCGCGGCCTATCTGTATCGCCGTAAACGCACATCAGTACAACCTCCACGCGTGCTCAGCACGTGAAGCGATCCACAAATGTCTTCTCCCACTCGTACGCAAAGTTCGTGCGCCCCATGCGTCAGTCTCTACGATGCAAACGCTGATATCCTAACGAAGGAAACTCACACAAAGCCGAGGACCCCAACAGTTCATGTTCTTCCTGTCAATTTCCACCCTGCAGCTGCATACACACACAACGTGCTGTTCACCCCTCCGAAACACAAATCTTCCTTGACGCTGTCTTTTGAAATCATGAACATCCAACGTTAATATCTGAAGCACTGGCACCGTGGTGCTGTTCGCTACAATCTTCACCAAACGCTGTTCTCAACCCCAAGCACACTCTGTGGCAGAAATGGTCGAAACTCAACAATACTCTACATTCCCACGCCTGGCTTTCAAATTGACAAACACATACACGCTAGCGACTCTATCAGGCACGCTGGTGTGTATATCGCCTTGTCAGTGTGTCCTCAGTGGCAGCCCAAGAGTCTCAAGATCGCCATTCCCATCCTGAATGCCACAGCTGCACGGAGCCCTACACGTCACACCTACTTCCTGCGCAAAAGCAACTTATCCGCTCGTCGTGCCGTGAGCTTCGCGCCCTCTGTTTCCTCTACCCACGCAAAATCTCGCATTCACGCTGCCTCGCAACACACCGCCCCCATCAACAGCTCGGCTCGCCAAAATCCATACGCACGGGCTGCGACAACTCAAGCGCATTCGTAGCACTGCTTGTACCTCCATACTTGTTCTTTAACCACACGCGGAACACGGTTACACGACACTCAAACACGCTGCGCCTCTGCCTCATCTTGCTACTGTTCCTCAGTGTCTGTCTGACGCGCCGCTAAGCTCGCCATTGAGTTCGCGGTGCCATGCCCCACAGCTGTATGGTCCGAAACTCCTCAAACCCACAGCCTGAGACGTACACACCCTTTTTCAAGACCGTCGCTGTCCTTCACAATTCTCGCGACTCGAATCTCCTCATTTCCACGCAGGTAGCTCGCCTAGCACCAGTTACAGCATATACGCACCGTTTGCGCCACCACGACTTCACAACAAACCATGCTAGAATCCGCATACGCTTCACACATCGCCGCAAGCGTGTAGGCATTCGGCACACTCAGACGCGCTTCCCTGTGTGCTGTGCGTGTGTACCAAAGGATTCCAAAGATGTCCTCAGTACCGATCCAACGTAAAGCACATCACGACGCATGCATTTCTTCGTTGCAGTGCATGGCTGCGTGAATCCCAATGTGCAATACCCACCTGCTGCGACACACGCATTCAACACCCGCCGTGCAACGCGCTCCGCAGTCTTCGCTCCTGCGTTTACCGATGTACCCGCACGGTAGGGCGGCCTTGCACAACCTCCACCGACAAATGCTCTCGCCACAAACCATGCGAACCTCTAGCCTTTAGTTTGCGTCAATCGGCAACAATGTGTCAGTGCTGGCGATTCAAAACCGACAACACTGCCACCACACCCTCGCGGCCTATCTGTATCGCCGTAAACGCACATCAGTACAACCTCCACGCGTGCTCAGCACGTGAAGCGATCCACAAATGTCTTCTCCCACTCGTACGCAAAGTTCGTGCGCCCCATGCGTCAGTCTCTACGACGCAAACGCTGATATCCTAACGAAGGAAACTCACACAAAGCCGAGGACCCCAACAGTTCATGTTCTTCCTGTCAATTTCCACCCTGCAGCTGCATACACACACAACGTGCTGTTCACCCCTCCGAAACACAAATCTTCCTTGACGCTGTCTTTTGAAATCATGAACATCCAACGTTAATATCTGAAGCACTGGCACCGTGGTGCTGTTCGCTACAATCTTCACCAAACGCTGTTCTCAACCCCAAGCACACTCTGTGGCAGAAATGGTCGAAACTCAACAATACTCTACATTCCCACGCCTGGCTTTCAAATTGACAAACACATACACGCTAGCGACTCTATCAGGCACGCTGGTGTGTATATCGCCTTGTCAGTGTGTCCTCAGTGGCAGCCCAAGAGTCTCAAGATCGCCATTCCCATCCTGAATGCCACAGCTGCACGGAGCCCTACACGTCACACCTACTTCCTGCGCAAAAGCAACTTATCCGCTCGTCGTGCCGTGAGCTTCGCGCCCTCTGTTTCCTCTACCCACGCAAAATCTCGCATTCACGCTGCCTCGCAACACACCGCCCCCATCAACAGCTCGGCTCGCCAAAATCCATACGCACGGGCTGCGACAACTCAAGCGCATTCGTAGCACTGCTTGTACCTCCATACTTGTTCTTTAACCACACGCGGAACACGGTTACACGACACTCAAACACGCTGCGCCTCTGCCTCATCTTGCTACTGTTCCTCAGTGTCTGTCTGACGCGCCGCTAAGCTCGCCGTTGAGTTCGCGATGCCATGCCCCACAGCTGCATGGTCCGAAACTCCTCAAACCCACAGCTTGAGACGTACACACCCTTTTTCAAGACCGTCGCTGTCCTTCACAATTCTCGCGACT
>NW_013543750.1:0-3419 GCF_000499545.2 Eimeria tenella
CAGCTCATTGAGCCTAAAGCCGTCGCAGGTCGCGTCTGTCAGCCACTCCATTGCTGCGGCATCTGCTTCTGCTGATGCTCTTGCTGCTGCAGCCTCTGCTGCTGCCTCAGCAGCAGCAACTGCCTCCTCTGCCGCAGCTGCTAGACCTACAGCCCCACCATCCAGCGCTGCAGCAGCAGCTGCGGCTGCTGCTGCTGCTCCTGCGTCTGCTGCTGCTGACCTGTCCGCAGAAGCTTCCACCGCTGCACCCACTTCTCTCCATTCCTGTTCCCCTGCTGCTGCTGCTGCTGCGGCTGCTGCTGCTGGCTTTTGTTCCGTACTAGATGTGATTGCAGTGGGAGGTCTCTCTGCTGCCCATTCTGCAGCCTCAGCTCCTGCTGCTGCAGCTGCTGCGCCATCAAAACTACCCTCCGGAGGTGCTGCACTTGCTACGCTTTCTGCTGCTGCTGCTGCTGCTGTCGTTGCTGCATCGGCGATGTTCCCAGACGCTGCTGCTGTAACGGTTTCTTTCGACGCCGTTGCTGCGCTAGCATTCTCCGTAGGAGCAGCAGCAGCAGCAGCAGCGTTATGTGCTGCGGCAGATTCATTTCGTGCTGCTGCGATTGCTGGCAAAGCTGCTGCTGCACCAGCCGCACTTGCTTCTGCTGCAACTGCTCGGGGCTTCCCCACCGTATTTCCTGCTGCTGCTGTTGCTGCTGTTGCTGCTGTTGCTGCTGCTGCTTCGGCTCCCGCTGCACTTGTTGGAGCTGCAGCGTCTGCCGGGGCTGCGAGCTCCGCTGGTCCTGCTGCTGCTGCTGCTGCTGCTGCTGCTGCGGCTGCTTCTGCAGCATCTGGAGCGAAGGCCCTCCGAGCCTCGGCAGGCGCCGCTGCTGCTTCTGCTGCAGTAGCAAGAGCAGCTCCTGCTCCTGCAGGTATTGCTGCTCCTGCAATAGTTGAAGAGGCCGGCGAAGCAGCTCCTGCCGCTGCTGCCGCTTCTGCTGCAGCTGGCTTTGCTGCTCGAGACAGAGCTGCTGCTGCAGCTGCCGCTGCTTTAGCAGCATCGGCCGCTGCTGCAGCTTCAGCCTCTGCTGCAGCAGCTTCTGACGCTGCGACTCCCACTGCATTCCCTCCAGCATTCTTTGATGCTGCCGCTGCTGTTGCTGCTGCTTCTGCTGCCGCGGCCTCTGCTGCTGCAGCTTTCGCTCTTGCGACCTCTGCTGCTGCAGCAGCTGCTGCTGCCGCTTCCGCAGCGGCTGCGTCTGCCTTCGCCGCTTCTGCTGCTGCGGAGTCTGATGCTGCCGCTTCTGCTGCTGCTGCTTTTACCGCTGCCTCCTGTGTTGCTGCGGCTTCTCTTGCTGCTGCTTCTGCTGCCGCAGCCTCTGCTGCTGCGGCCTCGGCTGCAGCAGCATCTGCTGTTGCAGCTTCCGCTGCTGCAGCTATTGCTGCTGAAAGCTCCCCTGCTGCTGAGAGCTCGGCTGCGGCAGCATCCGCTTTGGCGGCTTCCGCTGCTGCAGCTCTTGCTGCAGCTTCTGCTGCTGCAGCTTGTGCCGCTGAAGCCTCTGCTGCTGCAACCTCTGCTGCTGCAGCTTGTGCCGCCGCAGCTTCTACTGCTGCAGCCTCCGCTGCCGCAGCCTCCTCTGCTGCAGCTTCTGCTGCTGCGGCTTCGGCTGCTGCGGCTCCTGCTGCTGCAGCTTGTGCCGCCGCAGCTTCTACTGCTGCAGCCTCCGCTGCCGCAGCCTCCTCTGCTGCAGCTTCTGCTGCTGCAGCTTCTGCTGCTGCTGCTTCTGCTGCTGCGGTTTCTGCTGCCGCAGTTTCTGCTGCTGCGGCTTCTGCTGCTGCAGTTTGTGCTGCTGCGGCTTCTGCTGCTGCGGCTTCAGATGCTGTAGCTTCTGCTTCTGCTGCTTCTGCTTCAGCTTCCGCATCAGCCGCTGCACGTTCAGCAGCAGCTTGTTGTTTCTTTGCAGCGGCTGCTCTGTTCCTTGCTGCTGCCGCAGAGCGTTCTGCTGCTGCTGCTTCCTTCTGTGCTGCAGCAGCAGCGCTACACGCGTAAACTTCTGCAGCAGCTGCTTCCTTTGCTGCTGTCGCAGCAGCAGCAGCAGCAGCTTCTGTCTCGATGAGCCTTTCGCTCGCCGCTGCAGCTGCCTCCTTTGCTGCTGTCGCCGTGGCATCGGCGTCAGCAGCAGCTGCTGCTGCTTGCGCAGACCGTGCAGCAGCAGCAGCAGCAGCGTGCAGTGCTGCTTGGCGGCCTGCAGCAGCAGCAGCAGCAGCAGCTCCCGCTATGGTCGTTGCATGCGTTCGCTGCGCCCTCACGCCCTTCGCATGCATAGACTCTTGTCTTGCTGCAGCAGCAGCTTCCTCAGCAGCGGCAGCAGCAGCAGCGGCTGCTGCTGCAACGCTTTCAGTCTCGCGTGCTGTTCTCTCTGCCGCAGCTGCTACGGCCTCTGCTGCGTCAGCAACCTTTGCTGCAGCTTCTGCTGCTGTTGCTGCTGCAACTGCCTCCCACTCTGCTGTTCTCGAAGCATCTGCTAACGTGCTGCTGCTGCTGCTGCTGCCCTTTCCTTCGGCCCTGTCTGCACCCTCTTCAAAATGCAGCAATGATATACAAACGGCGTCACCTGCTGCTGCTGCTGCTGCTGCTGGAGGCTCATCGCAGCGCATTGTTGCTGGGATTTTCGCTTCTGAAGCAGCAAGTGCAGCAGGAGCTGCAGCAGTTGCTGCTGCTTCGACTGCTGCAGCAGGACGAACATCTTTTGAGCCTGCCGTCTTCTGTGGAGGGCCAGACAGCAGTAGATGCGCCGCCCCATCCCCAGCAGCAGCAGCAGCAGCAGTAGCAGCAGCAGCAGGGGAAGGAGTTGCAGGAGCCGTTGAAGTGTCTGTTGGCTTTTCAAATACTTCACCTACATCGACCTCTCCTGCTGCTGTTGCTGCTGCTGCATTTGCTGCCCCATATGTGCAGCTGTCTCGTAGTAAAAATTCATCTGGTGCAGCAGCAGTCACAGCACCTGCTGCTGCTGCTGCTGCCGTCGCTGCTGCCTGAATGGCTGCAGCAGGAGCAGCAACAGCAGCACCACCTGCGGCAACATCCCCATCGAACAGCTCCTCCCATTCTCCTGAGCTGCTTAGGTCAGAGGACGAGCCGCGCAACGTCCTTACTTCTGCTGCTGCTCCTGCTGCTGCTCCTGCTGCTGCTCCTGCTGCTGCTGCTGCTCCCTCTGCCCTCAGTGGTGCTGATACTGCGCGTATAGACAGTCGGGAAGAGGGCAACTCCAAATCCTCCAGTCCAAGCAGGTGAGAGCCACTACCCTCAGCAGCAGCAGCAGCAGCAGCAGCAGCAGCATCAGCAGCAGCAGCAGCAGCTGCAGCAGCACCTGAGGAGTTTGAAGTATGCGTGTTCGAGTTCGGGGGGAAAGAGAATCAGGAGGGCGTGTTGCAGCTGGCTG
>NW_013543751.1:0-3069 GCF_000499545.2 Eimeria tenella
AGCAGCAGCAACAGCAGCAGCAGCAGCGGGGACTTGATGAGTTTGCGGTTAATTGACATAACATCGCTGTGTGCTCTTGAGATTTTTAAAAAGAAAGAAATCAATTTTTCCTCTTTTTTTTCTTTTTTAAATTTGTCCTCTTTTGTGTCTCCTTTTGTGTCTCCATTTGCTGCTCTTCCGAGGATTGCTGAAGCGCAGCAGCAGCAGCAGCAGCAGCAGCTTCTGCTTTCGCTTTGACGCGCTTTTTCTTCGTTTTTTTCCTGTCCTTTTCCCTTTTATTTCTTCTATTTATTTATTCTATTTATTTCTTTTTATTCCTTTTATTTCATTTCTTTTTATTTCTTTTTGTCTTCGTTTTATTTCCTTCATTTCTCTGTGGCTCCTCTCAGCGCTGCTGCTGCTGCTGCTGCTGTTGGTCTGCTGCACTCGTCTTTTGTGTCTTTTTGCTGCTTCATTTATTTCTTTTTATTTTTCTTTCATCCTTTTGTGTTCTTGTCTTTACCTGCGGCCTCCTTTGCTGCTGCTGCTGCTGCAGCTCACTTGTCTCTATTAGTTTGGGTCTGCTGCTTGCTGCGTCTGCCGCTGTGGAAGCAGCAGCAGCAACAGCAGCAGCAACAGCTGCAGCAGCAGCAGCAAACTGAATATTTCTAGCGCACTCTATCTGCTGCGCTTTAAATTATTCTTAAAGGATAAAACCGTTAAGTTGTGTCAAGGCTTCAAACAGGCGCAGCACTTCCTGCTGCTGCTGCTGTTGCTGCTGCTGCTGTTACTGTTGCTGCTGCCGTTGCAGCCGCTGCAGCTGTCGCTGCTGCTGCTGCTGCTCTTAAATAGTTCGCTTCGTTGCTTCCCCTAGTTGTAGAAGGGGGCCCCAGGCTGCTGCAGCTGCATTTGCAGCCGCTGCTGCTGTAGTTGCTGCTGCTGCTGTTGCTGCAGGTGCTGCTGTTGCTGCAGCTGCTGCTGCAGAAGCAGCTGCTGCTGTTGCTGTTGCGGGTTCAGCATTTGCATCTGCTGAGGCGGCAGCTGCTGCTGCAGCAAGGCATCGTGGCTACGGCCAGGGGCCATCTGGTGCTGCTGCAGCTGCTGCTGGAGCTGCTGCTGCTGCAGCTGCTGCTGCCTCGTCTGCTGCTGCTGCGGATACACCATTGGCTCTGCATGGGGGCCCCGTAGAAACTGCTGTTGCAGCTGCTGCTGCTGCAGCTGTTGCTGCTGCAGCTGTTGTTGCTGCAGTTGCTGTTGCTGCAGCTGCTGTTGCTGCAGTTGCTGCTGCTGCAGCTGTTGCTGCGGCAGGCGGGGGTCCTGCTGCTGCAACGGCAGCTGCTGGCTGGGAGACAGTCCTATTAGTTGCTGCTGCCCAAACTGGTGGGAATGCTGCTGCTGCTGCTGCTGCTGCTGCTGCTGCTGCTGTAGATTACCTAAGCTAGTGTGAGGCGGCGACGCCGCAGACTGACACAGCAGCCGCTGCTGCTGCTGCTGCTGGTGAGCAATGTGCTGCTGCTGCTGCTGCACCTGCGGGTGCGCACTGATGAGCGGCTGCTGCTGCTGCTGCAGTTGCTGCTGCATAAGATCGCGGTGGTGGGGTTGCTGCAGCTGCTGTTGCAGTTGCTGCTGCTGGAAGGGCGGCTGCTGCTGCTGCTGCTGCCAGCTGGGCTGCCCCTGCAGCAGCATTTGCTGCTGCGGCGCTGCAGTATGCGAATATAGGTGATGCTGCTGCTGCAGCGGTAGCTGCGAAATTTGCTGCTGCAGTGGCTGTGTGGACGCTACGTACCCCAGGTGGCCCAGCCGCTGCTGCTGCTGCTGCAGCGGCTGTTGCAGCTGCTGCTGCAGCGGCTGCTGCTGCTGCTGCTGCAGCTGCTGAAGCGGCTGTTCCTGCTGCTGCTGCAGGTAGCCGGATGGGCGGGAAAAAGAACGAGCAGGGATGCTGTGCAGTTCCTGCTGCTGCGGCTGCTGCAGGCGCTGCGGTTGCTGCAGCTGCTGCTGCAGCTGTTGCTGCTGCAGTTGCTGCTGCAGCTGCTGTTGCTGTTGCAACTGCTGCTGCTGCAACTGGCTCTGCTGCATCCTCTGTAACGGCTGCTGCTGCACTGGCTGTTGGTGAAACTGCTGCAGCAGCTGCTGCTGTTGCTGCTGCTGAGGCATCTGCTGCTGCCGAACTGCATATGCATGCTGCGGCAGCAGCGCCTGCTGCTGCGGCACAAAGCTAGGGTCTGCCGCAGCAAACTGTTGCTGCTGCTGCTGCTGCTGGAGTGCAGTGTGCTGCTCATGCTGCTTCTGCTGCTGAGGCCCACAGTCTACTTTTCCCATGTAAGCATAGCCCAACGGTTGCTGCTGCAGCTGCAGCGCCTGCGGTTGCTGCTGCGGCTGCAGCACTTGCTGCTGCCCGTCTGCACCTGATCTCTGTTGCTGCAGCCACTGTTGCTGCTGCATCTGCTGCTGCTGCTGCTGTTGTTGGTGCAGCTGCATTTGCATGCTGTGGTGCTGTGCTGCAGCGTGTTGCTGCAGTGGAAACGGCTGCTGCCTCGCCTGGACAAACTGCTGTTGCTGCTGCAGCTGCTGTTGCTGCTGCAGCTGCTGGTGTTGCTGTAACTGCTGCTGCTGCTGCAGATAGAGCTGCTGTTGGGGACCTACAGGGCCTCGCTGCTGCTGCCGCTGCTGCTGCAGCTGCTGTTGCTGCTGTTGCTGCTGCTGTTGCTGCTGCTGCTGCGCGGTTGCAGCACATGGCCTGTATGCACGTAAAAAGGCACAGCATAAGCAGCACACTGCTGTTCTCGGGAGTCCTCGGTGAGAGCAGCCCAGCAGCAGCAGCAGCAGCCACAACGGCAGCAGCAGAATCCAAGGCAGCTCTGCTCCGCTACACGGAACACGGACAGTAGCCGCAGGAGTGCAGCAACAAACATTCATGCAGCAGCAGCAGCAGCAGCATGGACGCAGGAAACATTAACCACAGCAGCGGAAGAAAAGCTACTGAGACAGCAGCAGCAGCAGCAGCAGCAGCTGACTGTAATGGAGGCAGCGCCGTCGCAAGGAGATCCAAATCGCCAACTCCGAAGAACAGAGCGGCAACAGCCTACAGCA
>NW_013543752.1:0-2843 GCF_000499545.2 Eimeria tenella
TGAAAGCATGGCCTATCGATCCTTTAGGTCTGAGAAACTTTCAGCTAGAGGTGTCAGAAAAGTTACCACAGGGATAACTGGCTTGTGGCAGCCAAGCGTTCATAGCGACGTTGCTTTTTGATCCTTCGATGTCGGCTCTTCCTATCATTGAGACGCAGAAGTCTCAAAGTGTCGGATTGTTCACCCGCCAATAGGGAACGTGAGCTGGGTTTAGACCGTCGTGAGACAGGTTAGTTTTACCCTACTGATGAATTGGATACTGCGACAGTAATCCAACTTAGTACGAGAGGAACAGTTGGTTCAGATACTTGGTTAATGCGGCTAGCTGAAAAGCTAGTGCCGCGACGCTACCATCTGTTGGATTATGACTGAACGCCTCTAAGTCAGAATCCATGCTGGCTAAGCAGTGTTTCTCATCGCCTCATTTGTTACTTGCATGTTTTTTTAGTGCCTCTTGTGCACAACATCTCACCAACGTCCTCTGCGGCACGCGAAGGGCGATAATCGCAATTTCCCACATTTGGGGCGCTACATCCATTGCAGACGACTTTGGCGCAACCAGGTATTGTAAGTGCGAGAGTAGGCTTGTCCTACGATCCACTAAGATTTAGCCTGCGTTGCACGATGTGTTATTGTTTCCTTAGCTCCCCTTTGCTTGCTGGGACTGGAAAGGTGTGCGTGCCCCGTTGCTCTGCTCCGGTAGGTTTTCGGAGCATCCCGCTGCACACAGCCCCTTCTGCTTGCGATCAACGCGCTCGTCCCACACGCTCCGCCAGCTTTGTGCTTCCTGGGTGCTTCCGAACCCTCAACGGTGCCCACCTTTGCATGTGCTACCCCATTGCGCTTGTACATACACATACTACATACACACTGTCGCCTCTGTGCCTTTCCCTCCTTGTTGCTCCCTTCCTGGGTGTGCGTGGTGGCTTTGAAGAGGCGCTCACATCTCCGGAAAATTCTGCCGGTTTTTTGCTTGCTGGGTGTGCGCGCTGGGAAGCATGTGCTTTGCCTCATGTCCTCGGCCTGTATTTCGCTATCATCTCTGGTCCATTTCTTTATTTGCTGGGTGTGTCCGCTAAGTTTTGCCTACGTTGCACGATGTGTTTTTATTTCCCTAGCTCCCCTTTGCTTGCTAAAATTGGACAGGTGTGCCCTATGCCCCTCAGTAGGTTTCTGCCATCCTGCTGCACACAGCCGTTTCCGCGATGAACGCGCTCGTCCTACACACTCCGCCAGCTCTGTCTGTGCCTTGAGATTATTTTTTGCTTGCTCGGTCCGTCCAAACACACATCGCTGAGGTGCCCAGCTTTGCATGAGCTCTCTCCAATGCGCTCGTCGTGCATTACATACACTCTTGTCACGCCTCTGTGCCTTTATCCCCTTGTGCTGGTTGCTGCTTGGTGGGTGTGCGCCCGAAGATCAGTACCAGATTCGCATATGTTGTGCCTGATGTGCTCTCTGTGTATTAAGCTCTGTCAACTCTGTTCCTGTCCTCGTGCGCTCTTTGCTGTCTGGGTGGGTGTATGTGTGTGCAGCTTCGCATGTGTTCTCCCCAATGCGTTCTTGGTGTATTCCACTCTGTCATCTCTGTGCCTTTATGCCCTTGTGCTTGCTTGCTTGCTGGGTGTGCGCGAAGCTCGCTGGATGTGTGCGTCCAGGAACGAACAGACTGACATGCGAGCAAGACATCCAGTGCCGTCGCTGAGCGGCCTATCTTCGCAGGTACTGCGCTGCAATGATTTGGTTCTATTGTTGGATGCCAGATATCGCAGTTACGACCGAACCAACACAGAAAGCAACGCCCCAGCGTAGCCCAGTCGCTCCTTTGCGTAGCATTCCCTGCATTATGCATAAGGCTTGGCAGAATTTGAACAATGGAATGTGCGAACTCTGAATAGCCCGAGCTTTCTAGCCATAATCATGATGCTCGAAACCCCAATTCCACACCTATGGAGCATTCCAAAATAAAGCCTAAACGTTAGTACTCTCGGATACACTTTCGCTTGCCATCGTGGTGGAGGGCGTAACGCCTAAACTTTCCTACGGCTTGTCGTCCAAAGTCTGTTTTTTCCCTTCATCTTTTCTTGACCAAGAGACAGTCTCTACCAAAGGTGTGCTAGGCTTTTTGCACAAAGCAGCGAGACCACTGAGCATATATACATACACAAGAGGCGATACTGCAGTGTCGTCAGCAGCTGCAGCAGCAGCTGTTGACCACTTGGACGAGGATGGTGCCGAAATGGTGAGCGAAGGCCTAAGCGAGATAAACAGGAGAAGCAGCGGGACCTGCAGACGCGACAGCAGCAGCCTAGTCCGGCCGCTGCGTAGCTAGCTAAATACTTTCCAGGATTTTTTGCGGCGCAGGTGTCTTGCAAGCACATCATGTGTTGATGGCTTATTTTCGGCAAAACCTGCCGCTGCTTTTAAGGGATATGCAGCAGCAATCGTGGCTGCAGCAGCAGCGACAGCAGGAGCACCAGCGACAAGGAAGCAATAGCAACAACGGTAGTACCGAACGCCAGCAGCTGAACTTTGCTCAAAAATAATGAGGAATGCAGCAGCTTAACCATGGCATTCAGCAGCAGGTGCAAAAGTTAGTTCCTACTATTAGGGACAAACAGAAGACAGCAAGCAGCCGTGAACATTGTAGGGGCACTCTACGCTTAGGAAGCAATTGCAGGCGTAAAGTTCGTCTTCTGGGAAATGAGTTCAGACAAGCTACTGCTGCTGCTACCCCTGCTGGCTGCTGTTACTGCTACTCCTGCTGAGGCTACTGCTGCTGCCACTACTGCTGCCAAGGGTGCCACTGCTGTAGATGGCAATGCTAAAAGGGAAAAGGTCGA
>NW_013543753.1:0-3184 GCF_000499545.2 Eimeria tenella
AAAAATTTAGCCACTTCATGTACGGTTTAATGCTCACAACCTGGTTAGGTGGAGATAATTAATTCTACCGATAGGAGCACGGTGACCTAAACGTCGACAGAGAAGCTAAACCATAGTCCTGAAAAAGAAAGACAAGAAAGATGCCTTCACTGAGTCGCAGTTACAGAGAAGAAATTCTGAAGCCGAAAGACCTGTACTCAGAAGGCTAGAATCACTCACAAATTTGGCATTGAGCGTATGGCATGCTTGTCGGAGCACTGCTACTCGGAAAAAAATATTTCGCAAATGCAGAATACCTTGACTTAGCAGCAACAAGTAATGAGTTCAAAAGACAAGGACTCCACATCTCCTGAGTATGCACTATTACGCTCTGATGCAACGTGCGTCTACAATGCGCCGCTTCTAAAGATGAAGTCTTAACCATTCTATTGAGAACTTGTGAAACTCACTAGCTGGTAGTTTTTTTTTGCACGCGGAGATTCGACCCACTTTGCTTCATCGCCAATGCTCGGGACAAATTATAAACACTTGGCAATGGTCCTGAGAAATGTTTCCTCAAAAATAGAATAGCTTTAGGACTACGTAGGGAAAACACCATGAAGCAAATCGCTGTGGGCGTGGTCTAGAGCGGTTTTCGACAATCCCCAACGAGTAACATTAAGTTCATGAGGAGAAAACCAGTTTAAAAGAAAAACAGTGACAGAAAAATGATGGAAACAGATGCCCTTAGTGCGATGCAAGTCATAGAAAGGCTGAAAAACGAACAGTTGGTGCATATTTCAATGCTGTGAAGGTCAGCTGACAGCCTTTGCACATTTGTGTGTTGGTAACTAACTTCCTGCAGGGGAAATGTTGCCCTTTGCATGTCCGGTGGGTTACAAGAAACAGTTCCTACAAACACGCTCGCGGCAACAATAAGGCCATGTCTACAGACAGGTAAGCTCAGCCGGTCGCACCAAAATAATTTACGCAAACAGCGCGTGCCTGCTTGCGTACAAAAGCGCTGAATGGACAAACACTGAGTTGTAGAACACGTCGGAACTCAGCATTAGCGACGACTTTGCAAGTATGGGAACAAGCGCCAAAATGTGTCGCTGGTAACTCAAAATTGAGCAAGGGCAGTGAAAGCATCGAGAGACTGATATGTATTAATAACATCAAAAAACGTGCTACATACTTCGTTTATAGGTTTGAGCGCATAACTGAAAACATCTAGAACAATTGCACAACAGTAATCATTTGAAAACACTTAGGATGCAGTACACTACTCCAAGTTGGTACTTGAGCTCTTCACTACAAGCTTTGCTCACAAACTGAGGCGCAGGCGGAAGTGGATACTATACATTAGTCTTGTTCAGCTAGTTTATCTAGTTCATGTGCAATCCCACCACCACTAAATGATCGCAAGTATAGAGGCCTTTGCTTCAGATGGTGCAGCCGCATACCGGATGCACCCGTTTAATTGCGCACCATTAAATACAGAACAACACGTTGTGTTCAACTTCCCAATGCCCTACATAGAAAGGGCATGGCACAAAAGTCCTGAAGCTTGGTGTTGGCGATTAGACATCAAAGAGCCAGGACGCTTTTGAAGGGTAAAATTGCTTTAATTGGTCATAACGTGAGCGTTAAAAAATCTGTGGCATGTTTTCAGGCAGAAAATCAAGAATCATCAGCACCAATGCTGAACGCTGCCTAAAAACGCCTCAAAATGGCCAAAAGCATGCAGTACATGTACAGCGCTTCAGAAAACGCACTTGCTAAAAAGAGAAAAGACACTTTGGTAAGCAATCCCGTGAGCAGTGATTCTAGCAATGCTCTTTCATCCATTACGCCCGACTAGTGCTCGCCATGGTTATATTTTAAAAACAATCACGGACCTAGATTGGGCTCGCAGATACAACGTGGCCAGCAGACGCCAAAAGTGCGAAACGTAGCAGATGCTCCATGAGCTGGCTACTGCTTGCATTCGCGGAAACCAAGCCTGGCGTGTAACTCACCTTCTGTGGAGGCACGTAATTGAGTGCATGAACTGTACAAAACTGCAAGTGTCGCACGCTCAGCCTCTCACCGCTTCCTGTGACGCTCTAGACCTAGCTCCATGGCAATCATCGCTCCTCTACTGGTTCCATTATTCACAAGTGTAGGGGAGGCCCGGAAATACCGCAACGAAGAAGACATCCTACAGTGCAAGGCACGCAACTGCTCTCATCAAGTGCGTAAGCACAGGTGTCCCCCGCCCTTGCATAAGCAATGTCCGAGTCCTTTGAACCTCTGCCACGAACACGCGAAAAACATTCTGCACATGAATCGCACAGCAATGGCATTCAAATTTGTTTGTCGTGTCTGCCTCATTTATCACTGCAGTGTTGTCCTGGCCAGTATCTCAAGCCGCTTGCGTCGCGTGTTTTCAATGTGACCCTCTCGTTGACTCACAGACAAAGCTGCATAATGCACTCCGCAATCACATAGGTGCAGGGACAAGCACTATTTTTGCTCCACGCCTCAAACACGTCTGCGCCTCTTTATGCATGCCTTGAAACCCACAAGCTACGTGCGCAGCAAGCCCAATGCCCGTCAGCTCCCGTAGAGTCAGAGCTTGACAACTCAACATGACGTATACCGTTGAGCCCAGCTCGTCGCGCATGAAGTTGAAAGCCTGCCCAAAGCGTCAAGCATCATCTCCAGAGTTGCCGTCATTCCTCCTACTGCGGCTATGCGGTATTGCCACGCCTTGAAGACATCGTTTGCATTAGTGTAGACGCGCACTTCAAATGCGGTCATTTAACGCAAGTCCTTGCGGCGTACTGATAGGTGCGATTTTCCTCTATCCTGCCAGTTGAGCATCAACCGAAACACAACTTCTTCTTGAACGGCGTAGACAAATGTGAAAGCTCCACGGCTCCACAAGCAGCTGCGTCAACGCACGGCAAGTGCTGTAAAACGCAAAACACATTCTCACAAAATACAGCGGCTACGCAAAAAGTTAAAAGAAAGCATGGCCAGCAAGCGTCTGCATCCACTAGCCACAAAATGCTCAATATCCCCGCTTCCGAATGCACCTCATCTTGAAATATGTTGCCTCTCCAGAATAACACCAACACCTGCGCTTGACAAACGTGCTGCACAGTAGGTGGCCCGTGACCCTTGCCGCACTGCGCGAGACCTACGCGGTCGAGATTGG
>NW_013543754.1:0-2925 GCF_000499545.2 Eimeria tenella
GTCGCCCGCGTGCTCCTGCTGCTGCTGCGCGCCCGCGCCACCCCCGGCGCGCCCCGACCCCGCAGCAGCAGCAGCAGCAGCAGCAGCAATGTAGTCTGCACACTCCCGCCACAACTCCGGCCTCAGGGCCCCCAACTCCTCAAGGGCCCTGTGGTAAGTCACCAAAACCCTCGCGGTGTCTCCGATTTGCTTCTCGCTGTCGAGGTACTCGCCCCACACCCGGGCGATTGACTGTAAGCAGCAGCAGCAGCAGCAGCAGCAGCGGCAGCAGCGGCAGCAGAGGAAGCCACGGACGTGCAGCGCACGTGCGCACGGGAGGAGGCCTGCGGCAGCGGTAGTGCTGCTTGCAGAAGGCATGTGGGGACGACATGATGCAGCAGCAGCAGCAGCAGCAGCAGCAGCGAGGCCAGCAGCAGCAAGGCCAGCAGCAACGCGTGCAGCAGAAGCTGCCAACAGCAGCAGCAGCAGCGGCGGAAACAGCAGCAGCGCCAGACCCGTCGCAATGCCAGTAGCAGCAGCAACACACGCAGGAGCAACAGCAGCAGCACCAGCTCCCACAGCAGCAACAGTAGCAGCAGCAGCAGCAGCAGCAGGGTTTGTTACATGTATTTGTCTGTTGGCCTGGTCCTCTTCAAGGGCGTTTTGGACTTTCATTTCAAAAGCTTTTCTGCTGCGGCTCCATTCAGCAGCAGCAGCAGCATGCAAAGAAGCCCCCACAGAAAAGGCAGCCTCGCTGCCAGTGTGCTCCAGCTCCCAAACCCTGCACCCAAACCCTAAACCCTAAACCCTAAACCCTAAACCCTAGTGCCTACGCTCTGCAGCACGAAAGCCAGGCAGGACGGGCTCAGCAGCCGCGCGGACAGCGCCGCAGCAGCAACTGCAGCAGCAGCAGCAGCAGCAGCAGCAGCAGCAGCAGTGTATGTACACCGCACCTGTACTCATCCAGCAAATCGCCGAGGCCTCCGAGAGGCAGCTGCAGCTGCCTGTAGAAGAGAGTGCGGATGCGAGCGATTTGGAGTTGGACCTGCTGCTGCTGCTGCTGCTGCTGCTGCCTGCTGCTGCTGCTGCTGCTGCTCTGCCAGTGCCGCAGCAGCTGCGCCTCAAAGTGCCGGTAAGCGCCCCACAAACAGGGGCCCTCGAGTGCATGCAGCTGGAAGGTGCAAAGAGCATTTTCAAAAGCAAAACGAACTTGCCATTCTCTGTCTGCTGCTGCTGCTGCTGCTGCTGCTCCCTCCAGGTGGCGAATGTACTGCAGCCACAGAGACACAGACGGCTGCAGCCGCAGGCCCAGCTCCAGCAGCGCCTTCGCCTCGTCTACGCTGCTGCTGCTGCTGCTGCTGCTGCTGCTGTGGCCAGGTTGGCTGCCGGCGCTGGGCGTCGTCGGCGTGCTGCTGCCCGTGCTGCTGCGCGGGATGCTGCACAGGCTGCTGTTGCTGCTGTTGTTGCTGCTGCTGCTGCTCTGCCGCCGCTCAGCGTCAAACCATTGCAGCAGCAGCTCCTCGTCGATGGGGCAGTGCTCTGCGTACGCCCGCTGCACTTCTCGAATCTGTGCACCCAGCAGCAACAGCAGCAGCAGCAGCAGCAGCAGCAAGCAGCAGCACGGTTCACTGTCAGCGCCTGCGGTGCCCGCTGGCGCTGCAGCACACGCCACCAATCGTTTGCAGCTGCAGCAGCATCAGCACAAGCAACGACAGCAGCAGCAGCTCCAACAGCAGCAACAACAGCAGCAGCAAGAGCAGCAGCAGCTCGCCTTGGTTGTGTGCCCCAAGGCTGTAAGCACACGGAGTGCTGCTTCATAATAGGCAGCTTTCCAAGGGTCTCGCTTTATTTGCTGCAGCAGCTGCTCCGCCTGCTGCTGTAGCTGCTCCGTTTCCTGCTGCTGCTGCAGTTGCTGCTGCTGCTGCTCCAGATCATAGTCCCCGTTAGCTGCGGCCCGCGGCAGCTCCGCGACACTGTCTCCCATTAGGCCTCGGTGCTGCAGCAGCAGGTGCTGCTGCTGCTGCAGTTTGCGGGCGGCGCTTTAGGAACTGTGTTTGCTGCTGCTGTTGCTGCTGCTGCTGCCGTTGCTGCTCCTGCTGCTGCACACTGCTGCTGCCTCGCGCTGCGCTGCGCATGCAGCCGTGTCTTCTGCAGGTTATGTTGGCGTCGAAAGCTGTATTTTTGGGAAGCTGCTGCTGTTGCCGCTGCAGTGAGCAGCTGCAGCAGCAGCAGGACCTGGAGCAGCAGCAGCAGCAGGCACGGCGTCTGCTGCTGCTCTCGCAGCAAGTCGTCAGCGCGGTAGCTCACGAGGGCAATTTGTAAAGTAAAAAAGAGCTGCGTCTCTACAGTGCGCGCGTCTGCGAGGAGCAGCAGCAGCAGTTGCTGCTGCTGCTGCTCCTCGTGCTGCTGCTGCTGCAGCTGGAGCAGCAGAGCACCGCAGCCCCCAGCTGTCTCACTTGGGACCTCCCTCTAGTCCTTTTCGAAAACTCTTTTATTAAAAATTAATTAAAAGTAATTTAATTTAATTCTAAATGTCTAATTGCAGGACATCTGCTGCTCCGTCTCTGCTGCCGGGGGCCCCAAGCCCACGATGGGGCCCCCCTTGCTGCTACGCCCGCGCTGCTGCTGCTGCTGCTGCTATCAAAGTACTTTGGCTGCTCGGGCCTCAGCTCCCCACAGCCAGCAGCAGCAGCACATACAGTTGCTGCTGCAGTAAGCTGCGCTGTCATTGCTCACTTTGCTGCTGCGGCTGCTAAGTCATTTTGCTGCCAAATGCATTTCCCTCAGTTTGTAAAGGCAGCAGCTGCAGTTCCTTGCTGCTGCTGCTGCTGCAGGGTCTACGCACACCTGAGCCCGCCGCACCCGACTCGGCAGCAGCTGCTGCTGCTGCGGCTGCAGCGGCGCTGCTGCAGATGCAGCTGTGGGGCTACCGCCACAGCTGCAGAG
>NW_013543755.1:0-2834 GCF_000499545.2 Eimeria tenella
CTAAACCCTAAACCCTATCGTCTGAAGCGTATGGTTTTGGGCAAGCAAAAGTAATTGGTATAAATGCAGAAGAAAGGGGAGAAGTGCTGGCTGGGGCCTAAACCCTAAACCCTAAGTCCTATGCCCCAAACCCTAAACCCTAAACCCTAGAGGCTTCGTCCAAAACCCTAAACCCTAAACCCTGAACTGTGAGGCGAGAACTTGACGGCTCAGTTGCACATCAGAGACCTTGTCTTTGGTTTCAAATATATCTCGCTTGTGTGGATTATAAAACATAAGCCCCAAACCCTAAAAAAGGGTTTCGACTTGGCGCAGCGTTGGCTGCGTGCTCGAGACAAAAAACAGACAAAAGAAACCCTAAACCCTAGGGCCTCGGGGCCCTGCTGCGCCGCTCGCCGCGCCTCCCAACCCACCCCCAAACCCTAAACCCTAAACCCTAAACCCTAAACCCTCAGGACTGGGTTTCCTGGAGGGGCAGCCGGAGCTCGTCGGGCAGCTGCTCTTCTCGAAAGGGCTGCTCCGAGAAGAACACTCGCTGCAGACGACAACTCGAGTGAATTAAAACTCTAGAAGTATAATTATAATGAGTGCCGAAGGCTTTGCGGGTGAGTTCCGCCAAGTTCAGGTGTACGTACACCCAGCCGCTGTCCATGCGCAGCGGCATCGCGCACAGAAACGGCTTGATCCGCGTCGTTTTCTGCCGAAACAAACGCAAAACGCTCCATAAACCCTTTTTACTCATTTAATTCACATTTTCCCGTTTATTTTGACCCATTTTGACCTCTCAAAACCCAAAAATCCGAAAAAAAAGACCCAGCTTTCGCGCTCCGGCGCCGCCGCCCAGGTGTACGTACACCTCAGCGCCCGATGGACGAAGCTGCATCTAAGCGCTCAACTTTGTCTATTTTTCATTCATTTTGAACGCAAAAACATATTTATTTATTCTAAAACATTTATTTATTCAAAATAAACACTTTAGGTCCCTTATTCTCCATTTAAAAAGAAGAAATGAAGCAGCGGCAAGTGCCTCAACAGCTGATGCGGCTGCCCGGCGTTTGCAAATGGGCGAAGTGGAAGAATTAGCAAATAGAATTAATTTTGAATTTAATTTAGATATTAACTTTTTAATTTTTAATTTAATTCGAATAAATATGTCAAAAATTGAATACTTCAGCTTCTCGAAAAAGACCAGACAAAGCCAGAGACGCATGCATGCATGCATGCATGCATGCATACATGCATGCATGCATGCATGCAGTGGAGCTGCAGTGTACAGACACCTGGAAGTTGGAAGCCCTGAACCTTCTCTTTGTATTTTTGCTGTCATATATTTGCACTTCGAAAGAAAACAGTTTGTTGAGCTGTACATACACCCCGCAGCACTAATTCAATTGGATTAAATGAATATATTTATTCGAACTAAATCAAATGATTCATCAAAAACGAAATAGAGGCGTAAACAGCAGCAAAGCGCAGCAGCAGCAGCAGCAGCTGCAGCAGCAGCAAAATGCAGCAGCAAAAGGCAGCAGCAGCAGCAAAGATCACCCACTGAAGGAAAAAGTTTGGGAGCCCCACAAACGGCAAAAAGCAGCAAAAAAGAAACAACTAAACAATTAAATAAATTAAATAAGATAATTAAATTGAAAGAATTAAACTAATTAAATTAAATAAATAAATTACATTTTTAACCAAAAGAACAATAACTGGCAAAGTTATCTTGAGGGCCCGCTGCGGCTCCGGCGGGCAGCAAATGCAGCAGCAGCGAAGGGGGCCCCTCAGCTCCACCACGGGGGCCCCCCCCAACTCCCGGTCTGCTGCTGCTGCTACGGAGGCCCCTGCTGCTGCAGTGCAGCAGGCCCACAGCTGCAGCGGGTGCGACCTGCAGCAGCAGCAGCAGCAGCAGCAGCAGCGGCAGCGGGGCGGCAGGTGGAGCCGCAGCAGCAGCAGCAGCAGGTGAGCCGCAGCAGCAGCAGCAGGTGAGCCGCAGCAGCAGCAGCAGGTGAGCCGCAGCAGCAGCAGTGTTTCAGGTGAAGCAATAGCAGCATCAGCAGCAGGTGAAGAAGAGCAGCAGCAGCAGCAGCAGCAGTGCGGCAGGTGAAGATGCAGCAGCAGCAACAGCAGCAGCAGCAGCAGCAGCAGCAGTGCAACAGCAGCAGCAGCAGCTGGTGAACCGCAGCAGCAGCAGCAGCAGCAGTGTGGGGGGTGAAGGAGCAGCAGCATGAGCAGCAGGTGAAGAACAGCAGCAGCAGCAGCAGCACACTGCAGCTCTGCAAATGCGGGCGCTACTGCTGCTTCTTCAACTGCAGCAGCAAGAAGCAGCAGCAGCAAGCGAAGAAGGCATAAGAGACAGAAGCAGCAAAAGGCGCAGCCTAGGGTTTAGGGTTTAGGGTTTGGGGCGAAGAGACACGCTTTCTGCTGCTGAGGCGGCTGCAGCAAGAGCAGCAGCAGCACCGGCAGCAGCAGCAGTAGCAGCAGCAGCAGCAGCAGCACCAGTGTACGTACCCCACGCTATTCAGAATTGAAATATAACCTGATTGAAAATCAGGCAGCATTTTCAAAAAAAGAAGACACCCGGTGCATCAGCAGCAATCTTTTGCTGCTGCTGCTGCTGCTGCTGCTGCTGTTGCTGCTGTTGGTGCTGCTGCTGTTATTTTGCTGCTACTGCTGTTGCAGTCGCTGCTGCAGTTGCTGTCGGTGCTGCTACTGCTGCCGAAGCTGGGCTGCTGTGCTGCTGCTGCATCTGCTTGTGGCGCTGGTGCAGCAGCAGCAGCTGCTGCTGCTGCAGCTGCGGCTGCTGCTGTGGCTGCGGCTGCTGCAGCTCCTGCAGCAGCTGC
>NW_013543756.1:0-2861 GCF_000499545.2 Eimeria tenella
CCCGGGGCCTCTTGGGGTCTGTTTGGGGGCCCCCAGGGGCCCCCCGAAGCTGACTTTTAGGAAGGCCCTCCAGATCAGTTCTTCTCATTCTTTAATTGCCGCTGCTGAGCTGTACGTACACCTGATGGGAATAAAAGAATCTAATTTGCCACTTGTCTTTTTATTTGCGAAAAAATAAACTCTAAAGGGCCCCGGGGGGCCCCCCATGGGGCCCCCCAGGGGCCCCCGGGGGCCCCCTTGCGACCCCCTGGGGCCGCAGGGGCCCCCTGGGGGCCCCTGCCGTGCTTTGTGAGTTAAATCGGTTTAATTTATATTTAATTTGCGAATTTTAATTCATTTAAAATGATTTAAATGAATTTAAAGAAGAAAAGAAACTGGAACGGTCGCGGCTGCGGAACACAGCGTTCGGGTGTACGTACACCTCGAGCCATGGTCGACCTTTGAAATGTGGCCCGCAGCCAAGGCGGCTGGGGGAAATATTTGGTTTATTTTCTGCTTTTTTCCACTTTTTAAGATTATTTTAATTTTATTTTCTATTTTATTTATTTAATTTGTCCATTAGTTGCATCTTAAGCCGCCAACAGCCCGCAACTCCAAGTGCAAACGTTCAAACTAAACCCTCCGAGCTGTCTGTACACCCGAAATATACCCTTATCAAAGCCTGGGGCCCCGAGGGGCCCCTTAATAGGGGCCCTCAAGGGGCCTCCAGAGGGGAGCCCCTTAATGGGGGCCCCCGAGGGGACCCTAAGGGGCCCCCAGAGGCCCCCCAGATGGGAGCCTTCAAGGGCCCCCAAGGGGGCCCCCTAAAAGGGCCCTTTTTGGGGTCCCCTAGGAGGCTTCCACAGGGGCCCCGTGGGGGCTCTGCACACAAGTACCCTTCAGCGAAGGGGCCCCTGGGGGCCCCCAGGGGCCCCTCAAAGAGGGCCTTAGGGGCCCCCCTGGGGGCCCTCACGGGCCCCCTAAGGGCCTCTTATTAGACTTCAATGGAGAGACGCCCTATGGGCCCCTTAAAAAGGGTCTTTAGGGGACCCCCAGGGGCCCCCCACACAGAAGCAGCAGAAGCAGCAGCAAAAGCAGCGGGCCCCTGGGGGCCCCCAGGGGCCCCTCAGGGGCCTCCCAGGGGACCCAAGGGACCCCTACGGGCCCCCAAGGGGCCCCAAGGGGCCCCCAACGGGGGCCCGGAAGTCCCTCAGGGGCCCCCCGGGGGGCCCCCAAGGGCCCCTAGGGGGCCCCCAGGGGGCCCCCAGGGGGGCCCCCAGCGGCACCCCAAGGACCTTAGGGGGCCCCAACGGGGGCCCCCCAAAAAGTTCGAAATGTCGTTGTAAGAGAAGGGAGGGGGGCCCCCCTGTAGAGGTGCAGGGACGCTAGGGTTTAGGGTTTAGGGTTTAGGGTTAGTTGGGGTTTAATTGTGTTTTTTGGACTTCGTGGTTTTTTGATTTTCGAATTTTTCGAAACAAGACTTCAGAGAAGAGGAAACTTTGTCGGTGAGGAGATAACTGAAGAAGACAAATAAATAAATGAATAAATGAATAAATAAATAAATAAATAAATAATAAATAATTAATTTATTAATAAAAAGATAAAAGTGAACAAATAAGTAAATACATTTAGAAATAAAACGGGATAAGGGAATAAAGGGAAATAAAATAAAAAGAGAAAAACAAAAAAGAGAAAAAGGAGAAAATAAAGAAGGTGAATAATTAGACAAACAAAATATCAAAAAGAAATAAGAAAGAAATAAAAAAGAAATAAAAAGAAATTAAAAAGAAATTAAACAAATAAAAAAGAAACAAAAAAGAAATAAACATAAAAGAAATGAGAAAGAAACGAAAAAGAAACAAAAAACAAAAAAGAAAATGAAACAAAAAAGCAAATAAAACAAAAAGGAAAATAAAACAAAAAGGAAAATAAAACAAAAAGGAAAATAAAACAAAAGGAAAATAAAACAAAAAATAAAATAAAACAAAATAAAAATAAAAATAAAACAAAAAAAAAGACAAAGCCAGTGGAGCACTGAAGTGACCAGTGGTCCAAAAAAAGAGAAAAAAAAAGAAATAAAAATGAAAAACAAAAACGCAAAAAAGAAAAAAATAAAAATGAAAATAAAAAGAAATAAAAGACAAAAGAGCTTTAAAAGAATTAAAAACCCAAAAGAGACAACAGAAACAAAAGCGGACAAAAAAAGATCAAAAAAGATCAAAAAAAGATCGAAAAAAGATCAAAAAAGATCAAGAACACATCAAAAAAAGATCGAAAAGGACGAAACAAGAGATGGAAAAAAGCCAAAAAAGGAGAATTAATGATAAAGAAGATCTAAAAATAACCCTTCAAAGGAAGAAATAAAAAAAAGGGGACTAAAAGAGCCAGAAAAGATCATAAAACGCCAAAAGAAGCTCCAAAAAGTTCAAAAAACTCCAAAAAGAAGCGAATTCAAGATTTAAATAAATCTAAAAACGATTCGTGAAATAAAGAATTAAAGACGAAGTGTATTTGGCGAAAAAAGCAAACCCGGAGGCGTCGAAATATATCAAAAATGCCAAAAAAGAGCCAAAAAAGCCAAAAAGCGCCAAAAACAAGTCAAAAAAACACCAAAAAAGGGCCAAAATGAAGGGAAAAAGAGCTAAATGAATTTTAAAAGAATAATAAAAATAAAAAATTAAAAAGGAAGTGTATTTGGCGAAAAAAGCAGACCCGGAGGCGTCGAAATAGTGTTTCAATTGGAAGTTGAAAATCTGCTTTTTGGGGCCCTGGTGCAGCACGAAGGAAAGCCGCGACTGCCGGCCTTCGACCTGCAGCCCCACAAAAAGGCTGCGGCCCTAAAAAGAAAATAAAATAAATAAATAAATAAATAAATAAATAAA
>NW_013543757.1:0-2827 GCF_000499545.2 Eimeria tenella
TGCTGCTCCTGCTGCTGCTGCTGCTGCAGCACCAGCCGCAGCTCGTCAGCCAAGGCCCTCCACACAACGTCAGGCGGCGTCAGTTTCAAATGGAAAACGTGCTGCGCCTCCTGTAGGCAGGCTGCGCCCCACTCTGGGTTCTTGCATTCCCTGCAGCAGCAGCAGCAGCAGCAGCAACAGCAGCCCTTAGCAGCAGCAGATGGTGGCAGCAGCAGCAACAGAAACAGCAGCAACAGGTTGCAGCTGCCGCGTCGGACTGGCGGGGGGTCTGGAGCTAAAGCCAAAAACTGTGCTCGTGATTTCCTGCAGCAGCTCCTCAAGCAGCAGCCGTTGCTGCTGCAAGCATCAGCTGCTGCTTCAGCAGCACCAGACCCGACGGCAGCAGCAGCTGTAAATGTAAAACAATACGGCAGCAACACCAGCCCCAGCGCCACCACCAGCAGCCCAAGCAGGAACCCCAGCAGCAGCAGCAGTCACAGCAGCAGCAGCAGCAGCAGCAGCAGCAGCAGGACCTCAAGAGGTAGTGCAGCACGGGCCCGGAGAGGGCAGGCATGAGCTGCTCTGCTGCGCCCTCGAGTTCGTCGTCGCCCAAAAAGACCGACAGCGACTTCAGCGGCAGCACAGCAGCAGCACGAGAAGAGGGCCGCGGCAGCAGCGAAGCAGCAATTGCCAGCAGCAGGTCCGGCTTCGCCTGCAAACAAACCCCAAACCCCAAACCCTAAACCCTAAACCCTAGAGCCCCACCGGCTGTGCAAAGAGCGCGAAGGAGCCACTTCCGCAGACGCCACAGCGCCAGCAGCAACAGCAGCAGCAGGAGCAACGGCAGCAGGAGCAACAGCAGCAACAGGAGCAGCAACAGCAGCAGCAGCAACGGCACGAGAAGCAGCAGCAAGAGCAACAGGAGCAACCGCAGCAGCAGAAGCAACAACAGCAGCAACAGCAACAGCAACAGCAGCAGCAGCAACAACAGCAGCAGCAACAGCCGCAGCAGCAACAGCAGCAGCAGCAGCAGCAGCAGCAGACGCGGATGTTGAGCTCGGGCTGCGTCTCCTCGTTGGCCTTTTCGCCCTGCGCTGTGAGCCACAAAACGGCGCGGCGGTTAAGAGACCAGTCCCGAAGCGGCAGCAGCCGCCACACGGCCAAAATTAGCCGCACCTGCGCCAAACCCTAAACCCTAAACCCTAGACCCTAAACCCTAGACCCTAAACCGTAGGTGGCGATATCAACACTATGGTTCCGCACCGCAGCGGGGAGCCGCATGCAAAAAAGAGGGGATGCAGGCGCCCCTTGGGGACAGAAGCAGCAGCAATGCCAAGTGAACTGGCAGCAGCAGCAGCAGCAGCAGCAAAGATATCTAAACTCGGCAGCAACGCCACAAAGAGCAGCTGCGCCACGGGCAGCCAGAGCAGCACCAACGCGAGCAGCAGCACACACACACGAAGTCCACCCTCCCAGCAGCAGCAGCAGCAGCGGCAGCAGCAGCAGCAGCAGCGGCAGCAGCAGCAGCAGCGTACTCTTTCCTGCGTAGTGAGGATGGAGCTGGTGAGGGGCATCTGCTGCAGCAGCAAATCCAACACGGCCCTGCAGACGAGGCTGCTGGAGTCCCCCAGAGCTGCTTCCAAAGCCCCAATGACCAGCCGCGGCCTATCTGGCAGCAGCAGCGCGACGCGTTGCTGCGCCCAAGCCGCACGCAGCAACGCAGCAGCAGCAACTGCAGCAGCAGCAGCTGCTGCAGCAGCGGCTGCATCCACGAAGGCAGCTCTGACGGCAGCACAAGCCAGGCAGCAACCGCGGCGCCAGCTGCAGCGCCCCAACAGCAAACCAGCAGCAGCAGCAGCAGCAGCAGCTCACTGGCGGCTGCTGCGCAAGGGGGGGGTTCAGCAGTTTGGAAATAATGAGCAGTGCCGGGATTCGAACGCGAGCGGCTCTGAGCAAAGAGGCCCAAAGGGCAGAAGCAAAAGGGCCCAGCCCCACAGCGTGCTGCAGCTTCTCTGCTGTTGCAGCAGCAAACTCAAAAGTTGCTGCTTTCTCCTCCTCGAGGCACAGCAGCAAAGAAACCAAAAGCCCCGACAGACACGGCAGCAGCCGCCGCCCTGCAAGCCCACAAACACAAGGAAAAAGTGCCCCAGCTGCAGCAGCAGCAGCAGCCGCAGCAGCAACAGCAGCAGCAGCAGCAGCATCCTCGTTGTCCTGCCGTCCTCTTCCTCGTCATTACCAGCAGCAGCACCAGCATCCCCAACAGCAGCAGCAGCAGCAGCAGCAGCACCACACCCCCAGCAGCAGCAGCAGCACCACCACCCTAACGACCCTAACTCCATGACCACCACCACCAGCAGCCTCAGCAGCAGCAGCAGCAGCAGCAGCAGCAGACCGAGAGGCAGGAAGAAGGCGTCGAGGATGTGGAGGAAGAGGGGCCTCAGGTGCGCAGCAGCTTCTGCTGCAAAGGCAAAAAGGCCCCAAGACCACAAAGACAAGTCCCGCCCGAGGCCTTCGGGGCCCAGCCGCCGCAGAATAGCAGCAAAAGCTTCCAGGGCCAGCGCATGCACTCCCGCCGGCAGCTGCGGGTTCAGGCACTGCAGCAGCAGCAGCAGCAGCAGCAGCGGCAGCAGCGGTGGGAGGGGGGGTGCTGGGACGGCAGGGGAGGAGCGGCAGCAGCTGTTGCTGCTGCTGCAGAGACAGAGGGGGCTACAGCAGCTACAGCAGCAGCAACAGGTGCAGCAGCAGCAGCAGCAACGGCAGCAGCAGCAGGAGCAGCTGGTGCTCGAGGGAACGTGGCAGCTGCAGCTGAACTGGGGGCTGCAGGAAGCTTGTAGCAGCGGCAAAGGCC
>NW_013543758.1:0-2824 GCF_000499545.2 Eimeria tenella
ATCTTCCCCAAAGAATAAACTGCAGCAGCAGCAGCAGCAGCAGACACAAAAACATTAATCTGCTGATGCCCTTAGCCCCACAGCCAGCCCAAACCCTAAGCCGTGGCTCTCGCCTAAGAGCAGTAGCAGCAGCAGCAGCAGCGACAGCAACACCAGCGGCAGCTGCAGCAGCAACTGCAGCACAGACGGCGACTGCTGCAGCAGCAGCACCACGGACACCAGCAGCAGCAGCAGCAGGAGAAAAGAGCAGCAGTGGCAGCAGTGACAGCAGCAGAGACAATAACCGCAGCAGCGGCAGCAGCAGTGACAGCAGCAGCAGCAGCACGGACAGAAGACACACGAATGAGAGAGTTGTCTCTTGGAGTGTTATCTGCTGCCCATGCTGCAGCTTCAGCAAGAAGAACTCGGACCAGCTTCGGCTGCTGCGTCTGCAACAGCAGCAACAGCAGCAGCAGCAGCAGCAGCAGCAGCAGCAATTCAGGATTTCTTCAATGCAACTGAAAAAGCATGTGTTGCGCATCACTTCTAGTTTGTCTTTCTTTAATTTGTCTCTTTTTATTGTCTCTGTTTTATTTTTAGTTTATTTATTTTTATTTATTTCCTTTTTGCTGCAGCAGCAGGAAAGGAGGCCCCTAGGCTTCAGGTGTATGTACACCTCAGAGCGCGCAACTGCTGCCAGCAGCATCGCAGTTTCTCTTCCGTCTGCGTCTTGGAGGATTTGCTGCACCTCTTCACAGAAGCAGTCCCACCACCACTGCTGCTGCTGCTGCAGCTGCTGCTGCTGCTGTTGCTGCTCGCGCCCTTGCTGCTGCTGCTGCAGCTGCTCGCGCCGTTGCTGATGCTGCTGCAGCTGCTGCTGCTGCCTCGGCTCGCTGCCGCCGCTGACCTTCTTGCTGCTGCTGCTGCTGCTTTTGCTGGTGCTTCTGCTGCTGCTGCTGCTGCTGCTGCTGAGAAAGAAAGAAGCATGGTGGGCCAGCATTGCTGCTTCTGCGGGCCTCATGAAGCGGACTAGCGGCAGCATAAAAAACGCCTGCTGCTGCAGCAGCAAATACCTAAAAAGAAAACAAAAGTAAAAAATAAATTAAAAAATAAAAAAGAAAAAATGAATTAAAGGAACAGGTGAGTGGAGAGACAGTAAAGGGAAAAAAAGCGCATGCAAAGCCAGCGGCAGCAGCAGTAGCTGCAGCAGTAGCAGTAAAAGCTGCAGCAGCAGCAGCAGCAGCAGACGCCAGTAGCAACAAAAGCAATAGCAGCGGAGCAGCAGCAGCGGCAACAGTAGTAGCACAAGCAACAGAAGCAGCAGCAGCACACACAGCAGCAGTAGCACATGTGGCAGCAGCAGCAGCACAAGCAGCAGCAGCAGCAGCAGCAGCAGGGTAGCTGACTCTTTAAAGGAGAACAGCACATGCACGCTGCGCAGCCACATGGAAAGCTGCTGCGGTTTTATATTTTTGGTTTGCTGCAGTCGAGCAGCAGCATCTGCCAGCAGCAGGCGCGCCCCGGGAGGAAGGGAGGATATCCTCTTGCAGCCTGCTGCTGCTGCTGCTGCTGCTGCTGTTGCTGCTGCTGCTGTTGCTGCTGCTGCTGCTGCTGGCCTTGTGGCTGAGGGCGCTCCTGCTGCAGCTGGGGCTAAGAGTGCTGCTGCTACTGCTGATGTTGCTGCTGCTGCTGTTGCTGCCGGGACATCTGCACATGTCGTTGCTTCTGCTGCTGCTGGCGTTGCTCCTGTTGCTGCTGCTGCTGCTGCTGCTGCTGCAGCTGCTGCTGCTTCGGTTGTGGTGGCGAGCTCACGCGTCTCTGCTTTTGCTGCAGCCAGTGGAGGGGATTCTGCAGGCGCTGCTGCTGCAGCTGCTGCCTCTGTTGCTGCTGCGGCTGCCTGTGTTGCTGCTGCTGCTGTCTCCTCTGGTGTTGCCGCTGCTGCCTCCCTTGCCGCTGCTGCTGCTGCTCCTGTGGCGAAGGCTCGGCGGCAGCAGGTATTGAGGTGTAAGTACACCCCAGATGCTGTTAAGAGCCTCATATGTAGAAAGTTAAAATCAGCTCCGAAGCATTCTTAGTGTAGGGTGTAGGGTCTAGGGTTTAGGGTTTAGGATTTAGGGTTTAGAACCCCCGAAAACCCAGTTCTACACAGTTGAAATCCTCTGCCTAGGGAGCAGAGATTACTTCTTGAGCTCTAGGGCTTAGGGTTTAGATTTCACAGTTTAGGGTTTAGGGTTCAGGGCCTAGGGTTTAGGGTTTAGCGTTTGCGGCGCAGGGTTCAGAAGCTCGGGGCCCCTGGGGGGCCCCCAAAACTCCCCTTATCTTCTGTTGCGCATTAGACCTTAAATAAACTCAAAAGAGCAGAAGTGATTCAAAGGATGGAGCGAAAAAAGAAGGAAAAAACGCAGTTTCTGGGGTGTACATACACCTCAGGTATCGGGGGCTGTTGAGAACCATGGGAAGCTGGATCTGGGGATCTTCTCCAATTGAATAAATAATTCGGCGCATTTAGAAATGAAAACCCGCAAATTAAATCCATTTAAGCTATTTTAATCTTTTATTATCTTTATTTATTTCTTTTCGTCCCTCTCGCTCGACTGTTGAGCTGTACGTACACCTCCGCCGGCCAGCAGCAGCCACAAGTCAGCGGGGCTTCGGCGCGCTTTAGTTTTATCGAAAGCTGCATTATAATTGTAATTAAGTAGCTTTACTTGAGTCGAATTTGTTTATTTATTTATTTATTTTCCATTTGTTTCCTTATTTGCCTCTTGTTTCAGCATGAACTGCGCGCCGCCGTCCCCGGCGCGTTGCTGCTTGCGGCTGTGACACAAACTCTGAAAGACCCTTG
>NW_013543759.1:0-3138 GCF_000499545.2 Eimeria tenella
TCTGCTGTGGCCGCAGAATAAAGGTCTCTGCTGCTGCTGTATTAGCAGCTGCTGCCGGCAGCAGCGGCTCAGTAGCAGCAGGCGCTGCTGCCCCTGCAGCAGCAGCAGCAGCGAACAAACCATCCCCGTCATCAGCTGGAAACTGCGAGTCACCAGCACTGCTGCTGCTGCCCCGCCTCTGCTGCTGCTTCCTCTGTTGCTGCTGCTGTTGCTGGACTAACAAGTCAGACAGCAAGCACACAAGCGCGAGCAGCTCCGCTGCAGCACAGCAGCAGCAGCAGCAGCAAAAGAAACTAAATGGACGCTGGGGATGTACACTGATGGCAGCTACAGCAGCAACGCAACAAGAGCAGCAGCGGCAACGCAACAGGAGGAGCAGCAGCAATACAGCAGGAGCAGCAGCTGCTGCAGTAAGGACGTACACAGCGGGGGCTGTCTGTACACTCGAGCTGCTTCGATGTAGGGAGAGCGCAGCAGCAGCAGAGGGCCCCCAGCAGCGAGAGAACGCAGCAAATGGGGCAGCAGCAGCAGCAGCTGCTGCTGCTGCTGCCTCTTGCGTTCTGCTGCAACACTCACAACAGCGGCCAGTGCAGCCGTGGCAGTAGCAGCAGCAGCAGCAGCACCCAGGAAGGCCTTAACACGGCTCTCAGCAGCTCTTGCTGCTGCTGCTGCATCTGCTGCTGTGACTGCTGCAGCGTGCTTTGCGGGCCTCCACCCCTGCTGGTGCTGGTGCTGCTGCTGCTGCTGCTGCTGCTGCTCTCTCGGACGGAATGCCAAGCGAATTTGCAGCGGAAAGCCTGCCGGCAGCTTCTGCCTTGCTGCTGCCGCTGCTGTTGGTGCTGCTGTTCGTGGCTGCAGCACCGAGCACGACACCCACTTAGGCTGTGTGAACAGCAGCAGCAGCAGCAGCAACAGCAGCAGCCTTGGCTGCTGCTGTTGCGACTTGTTCATTGTTCAATGCGCCTTCATTGCTGTCACAGTCAGAATCTTGCCGTTGTTGCTGCTGTTGTTGTTGCTGCTGCTGCTGCTCCATGTCTGCCTGCAGACAAGTTCTGCTGCAGCAGCTCTTGCAGCTGCTGCAGCGCGGGCAGTAGATAGCACAGGAAGGGGATTTGTACACGACTGTTTCTTGCAGTGCTGGTGCTGCTGTTGCTGCTGCTGCTGCTGCTATTGCAGGGGCAACTCTGCAGCACGAACAGCAAGCGCTGCAGCTGCAACTGCAGCACGAGCAGCAGCAACAAGGCACGCGGCAGCAGCAGGACAGCGCAGGGGCTGGCGGGGCATTTCAGGGCTTACATAAATAATTAACTATTCGAAAGCAGCATTTCCAGAGCTGGCATGCAGACAAATGCTGCGGAGAGCTGCTGCTGCTGCTGCTGCTGCTGCTATAGCAATGGCTGCTGCTGTAACACCAGAGGCAGTAGTTGCTGCTGCGGTCCTCTCAGCGCACAAGGCGATAACCTTAGCAGCAAAGCTCTTTTTTGGTTTAGTACTTGAGAAACAACGCTGCTGTTGCTGCTGCTGCTGCAGCGCGGCGCTTTGTTGATGCCGCTGACGACGAAGCCAGCAGCAGCAGCAGCAGCAGCAAGACGGCACCGGGAGGAAGAAGCAGCTAGCGCTCTTCAGACTTCACCGAAATGTTCCCGGGAGAAAATATAATAACCTATTTCCAGTGTCGCCTTCACTCGTGGCTCTGCTGCAGCAGCAGCAGCAGCAACAGCACAAGCAGCAGCAGCGCCGATTCCCAGAAGATCCAGCGAATGTCTTACGACGGCCCGCGACTGCAGCAAGCTGCTGCTGTGCTGCTGCTGGCTCTGTGTCTGCCCGTCGGGGCTCCGCTGCTGCTGGTCTCGCTTCTGCCGCTGCTGCTGCTGCTGCTGCCTGTCTTGCTGCTGCTGCTGCTGTTGCTGCTGCTGCTGCTGCTTCTGCTGCTCCCCAACGCAGTCTTGGACTCGCGAATAGAGGGTGCCATACAAGCATGGCGGAGACTCCAGAAGAAGCGGCAAGAGCAGCAGCTGCAGCAGCACCTGCAGCCACAGCAGCAGCTGCAGCAGCAGCAGCAACTGCAGCAGCAGCAGCAGCAGCCTGTTCATCTGGTGCTGCTGGTAGTAGGCGACTTTGGGCGAAGCCCTCGGATGTGTCAGCATGCCATCTCTGCGTTACAGCAGCAGCATGAGCAAGTGCAGGAGAAACCGGAGCATCAACAGCAGCAGCAACAGCAGCAGGAGCAGCAGCAGCAGCAGCAGCAGCAGCAATGCGATCAGCAGGCATTTGGTTCCCCCATTGTGCATGTTTTGGCATTCAATGAGTCTCCTCTGCCCGAAGCTCTTGCTGCTGCAGCGGAGCAGCAGCAGCTGCTGCTGCACCCGCTGCAGCAGCCCTCGGTAGAGCGCAGCAGACAACTGCTCTGCAGCAACAAGCTAGGTAGCTGCTGCTTCCTGCTGCTGAAGCTGCTGCAGCTGTCGCTGCTTCTGCTGGTGCAGTTGGTGCAGCTCTTTGCTTCAATCCGCCGCGTCACGAACCAGCAGCACCAGCAGCAGCCGCAACAGCAGCAGCAGCAGCAGCGGGAGCGTGTGCTGCTGCTGCTGCAGAACCCCCCGGGGTTCCCGGCGCTGCTCATAGCAGCAGTTTGCTGCAGAGCTGCTGGCTATCCATTGGTGATTGACTGGCACAACTACACTTACTCTTTGCTGCTCCCGCAGCAGCAGCAGCAGCAGCAGCAGCAGGTCTTGGAGCTCGAACTGCAGCCAAAGCAGCAGCAGCAGCAGAGTCTGCAGCAGCAGCAGCAGTCAGAGGGAGGGCTGCTGCCTTACAGCGGCCTCGTTGGCAGCCTTGCTGTAGCTTTTCCTGCCTATAGTGCAGCAGCAGCAAAAGCAGCAGCAGCAATAACAGCAGCATACTCAGAGGCCTGCAGAGCCTCTTTTGCAGCAGCACGCGATGCAGCAGCAGCAGCAGAATTTGCCCTCGGGCGAACAGCAGCAGCTTCTTTCTGCGTCTCCAGGAGGATGCTGCAGCAGCTGCAGCAGCAGCAAATTGCTGCTGAGCTTCTGTATGACCAGCCTTCGGAGCAGCTGCAGCTGCTACCGCTGCTGCTGCGGCACCTCGTTGCTGCTACCTACTTTCCCGCTGCAGCAGCAG
>NW_013543760.1:0-3602 GCF_000499545.2 Eimeria tenella
CTAAACCCTAAACCCTAAACCCTAAATCCTAAGTCCTAATCCTAGTCCTCAGCCCTGGCCCTAACCGTAAAAGCCCCCGCCCGCCATCCCTCAAACCCTAAACCCTAAACCCTAGCCTCTAGCCCGTAAACCCTAATCCCTAAACCCCTAGTCCCAAACCCTAAACCCTGAACCCTAAACCCTAGCCCCTACTCTTCACCTATCCCCTATCCCTACCCGCTTCCCGCCGGCACCTAAACCCCATCCCCTAGCCCCCAAACCAAACCCTAAACCCTAAACCCTAAACCCTAAACCCTAGAATGCGGGGAGGATCTTCATTTCGCGCGGACTGCCTGTTGGGCCGCGTGGCCTTCATCACTGGGGGAGCCACAGGAATAGGAAAAACCATTTCGAGGGTTTTCCTGCAGCACGGAGCTGAAGTCGCCATTGCTTCTAGAAACCGCCAAAGACTCCAAGATGCTGCTCAGGTCCGGCTTACGCTACTGCTGCTGCTGCTGCTGCTGCCACTGCTGCAGCTGCGGTTGCTGCTGCGGCTGCTGCTGCTGCTGTTGCAGAGGCCGCTGCGGCTGCTGCGGCCGCTGCGGCTGCAGTTTCTGCTGCTGCTGCGGCTGCTGCTGCTGCTGCTGCTGCTTCTACCAATAGGAAGACGCATCCCTGTTTGTGTCCGTGTACGGTTCAAAATATAGCACTTTTGCGTTTTATTTCAATAAAATCCTTTTTTGGAATTTTGAAAAGTTGATTCTAATTTGTTTTCCGGTGTCTTGTGACCTTTTCATGTTAGCGCATTTCTTTCTGGGCTGTCTGTACACCTCGGCGAAAGAGCAGCGTACACCTCAAGCAGCCTCCAGCTGCAGTTTTTATTTTTATTTTTATTTTAGCATTTATTTTAATTCCATTTAAATGCTTTTTTTTGTGAAATTTCTTTGAAAAGTGTACTTTCACATTTGCGTCTTTAATGCCTTTTTGCCTTTATTTAGATCCCCGTGAGCTCTTGTAAACTAACGCCTTTTAGCTGCTGCTGCTGCTGCTCGCTTGAGGCCCGGGCTGCAGCAGCAGCAGCTGCTGCTGCTGCAGCAGCAGCAGCAGCACAGAAGGATTTTTGACAGATTCAGTGGCTGAGCGGTTTTAATCAGGCTTTTTCAAGGGACAAAAGGCAAAAAGCTGCTGCTGCTTGCTGCTGCTGCTGCTGCTGCTAGGAGCTGCAAAAGCTTACGGGACGGCGCTGCGAGGCCATCTGCTGCGACGTGCGCAGCGCTGCTGCAGTTGCTGCTGCAGTTGCTGCTGCAGTGTCTCTCTTTGGCCATATTGACATTTTGATAAACAATGCAGCAGGAAACTTTCTTGTGCCTTTAAATGAATTGTCTCTAAAAGGTTTTCGAGCTGTTTTGGAGACAGACACTGTGGGGGTCTTTTCTGTCTCCAAGGCCGTCTTCGCCCAGGCCTTTGCGCCCCAGCAGCAGACCTGTGGACCTCGCAGCAGCAGCAGCAGCAGCAGCGGCGCTGCTGCTGCGCCCGCTTCTCCCACAGCAGCAGCAGCAGCAGCAGCAGAAGGCGCAGCAGGAGCCGCCTCGCCCTCTTGTCCACGGGCGTCAGCAGCAGCGCCTTCGTCCTCCGCAGCAGCGCCTGCTGCTGCTGCTGCTGCTGGGGGAGGCAAAGTGATAATAAGCATATCTGCGACGCTGCACTACGCGGGCACGCTGCTGCAGGCGCATGCAGGAGCAGCAAAAGCAGCAATTGATGCTTTAACAAAACACATGGCTGTTGAGTGGGGCCCCTTTAATGTAAGAGTAAATGCTGTGGCTCCGGGGCCCATAGAAGGGACAGCGGGGCTGCAGCGGCTCACCCCCGGCAGCAGCAGCAACAGCCTTAGGAGCAACAGCAGCAGCAGCAGCAGCAGCGGCGGCGAGGGGGACCCGCTGCAGCTGCTGCAGCAGCTGGTCCCGCTGCAGCGGCTGGGCAGGGCGGAAGAAGTGGCTTATGCCTGTCTCTTTTTGTGTCTTCCGGAGGCCTCGTGAGTTTTTAATCATTTAAATCCTCTTTTCCAATTAATTCCATTTAATTTTCCATTTAGTGTTCCACTTAATTAATTGATTTGATTCAATTCTTTTCCAGCTTTTGTTCGGTGGCGCCGAGGCGCTGAGGTGTACACATACCGCGCTGCGCTGTCTCGGCAGCTGTGTGGTGTCTGGACAGCTCGAAACTGAGGTGTACGTACACCTGAATGTGCGCAGCTTCATCACCGGCAGCACTTTGGTGGTTGACGGGGGCCAGTGGCTGACAGCAGCAAACTTCACAGCTCTTCATCCCGCAGTCAACAAACTCTGGAGAGAAGCGCCTTTCAGGGCAAGCCTCTAGCTGCTGCTCCTGCTGCTGCTGCTGCTGCAGCGAAGACACTACCTCGCAAAAGCGGTGCTTCCGCAGCAGCGGCGGAAAAAACAGAGCAAAAGCAACAGCTGCAGCTGCTGCTGCAGCAGCTGCTGCAGCAGCTGCTGCGCCAGGTGAGAGAAAAGTATCCTCAGCAAGAGCAGCAACACAGCCTCTGCAGCAGCAGCAGCAGCAGCAATGGCTGCTGCTGCGGCTGCTGGGTTTCTCGTGCTGCTGGACCAATTGGGCCTCGCAGCCTGCTGCTTTTAATAGCTGCTGCAATGTGCTGCTGCGGGAAGTTTAAAAAGCTGAAGAAAGCAAAAGAGTATTTCTGCTGCATTGCATTTAACAACTTAAACTAGTCCTTTCTTTTTTGCTGCTAAAGAGGCTGCAGACCCAGAGCCGTAGCCCTCAAGCAGCAACAGCAGCAGCAGCAGCAGCAGCAGCTGCTGCTGCTGCTGCTGCTGTGGGGTCAGTCACTGCTGCTGCTGCGTGCAGCCAGCGGGGCTTTGCTGAAGCAAATTAACTGAGCAGCTTCGTGTCTGCAAATACACTTAATTTAGGAATATATGCTGGACAGAAAGTTCAAAGGAAATAAAATATAATTTATAAAATTATTATAATTTAATTCCCAGGCTTTAAACCCCCTCGAGGCCCTTAAGACCTGCAGCAGCAGCCTCTCCTCCCTACCCCTAGAGGGTCCCCCAGAGGGGCCCCCACAGGGGCCCCCTCATGGGGCCCCCCTAGGGGCCCCTGTAGCGTCTCCAGGGGCCCCTCTAGGGATTCCTGAAGGGCCCTTAAGTTCCTAGAGGGTCTCTAGGGGCCCCTAGGGGGCCCCTCAGGGGCCCCTATAGGGGCCCCTTTCTAAAGGCTCCTCTAAGGGCCACTAAGGGGCCCTTTTAGGGGCCCCCTAAGGAAGCTTAGGAGACCCTTTAATAGGGCCTCAAAGAGGGGCCCTGTGGAGCCCAATGTGGGGCTTGGGGGCCCCCCAGCAGCAGCTGGTCAAGATTTACAGCTTTTAGGGGCCCCTGTGGGTCACTTGGGGCCCCTCGGGGCCCTAGTAAACCCTAAACCCTAAACCCTAAACCACGGGAGTGAAAGTCCCTCTGCTTCTAGGTTTTAGAGGGTTGTTTACTAGGGTTTAGGGGGCCTTATTTGCAAACCCTATGGGCCCCTCTTCACTAGGGCAGCAGCGGGGGCCCCTGGCCTCTTTTGCCCCCGCAGCAACCAGCAGCAGG
>NW_013543761.1:0-2911 GCF_000499545.2 Eimeria tenella
GGGACTTTTGCTGCTGCAGCAGGCCTCAAAGCTGCTGCTGAGTGTTCGCGCTGCACTGCGGGCAGCTTTTGCGGCTCCCGGGGCCTGACGCAGCCCTCGGGGCTTTGTGCTGCAGTAAGTGTCTCCTTGCTGCAGCAGCTGTCTCCTTGCTGCAGCAGCTGTCTCCTTGCTGCAGCAGCTGTCTCCTTGCTGCAGCAGCTGTCTCCTTGCTGCAGCAGCACCGGCCCTGCTGCAGCAACTCTCTCCCTGCGCAAGTAAATGGCTCCCTGCTGCAGCACCTGTCCCGCTGCAGCAGCACCAGCCCTGCTGCAGCGCCTTTCTTCCTGCTGCAGTAAGGGGCTCCTTGCTGCAGCAGCTGTCTCCTTGCTGCAGCACCAGCAGCCCTGCTGCAGCACCTGTCTCCTTGCTGCAGTGAGGGGTTCCTTGCTGCAGCAGCGGTCTTGCTGCTGCTGCAGCTCCCTCCTTCCTGCAACAAGTGGCTCCTGTGCTGCAGCAACAGTCTCCTTGCTGCAGCAACTGTCTCCTTTGCTGCAGCTGCTCTCTCCTTGCTGCAGCAGCTCTCTCCGTGCTGCAGCAGCTCTCTCCTTGCTGTAGCGGCTCTCTCCTTGCTGCAGCACCTGTCCCCTTGCTGCAGCACCTGTTCTCTTGCTGCAGCACCTGTCCCCTTGCTGCAGCAACTGTCTCCCGCTGCTGCAGCAACTGTCTCTAGCTGCTGCAGCAACTGTCTCCAGCTGCTGCAGCCAGTGTCTCCTGCTGCTGCAGCAAGTGTCCCCTTTTGCTGCTGCAGCTGTCTCCTTCAGTTTTCCTCTGTCTCCTCATTTGGCTTCTGAGGTGTCTCCTTTTGTCTCCTTCAATCCTTTTTTTATTTTTCTGTCTTATTTTCTTTTGTCTCCTTTTGTTTCGTTATTTGTCTCTTTTTATTAAATCTCTTTCATTGTCTTTTTGTCATTTCTTTTATTCCTCGCCAAATGCCGTATCCTGCTGCTTTTGCTGCTGCTGCTGTTGCTGCTGCTGCTGCTTTTCCTGTCGCTGCTGCTGCTGCTGCTGCTTCAGGGGTTCTACTGCAGCGGCGGGGCGTGGACACCTGCGCCTCACCCCGAGGAGACAAATCCGGATGCTGCTGTTGCTGCTGCTGCTGCTGCTGACTCTGCTGCTGCTGCTGCTGCTGCTGCAGTGGGGGGCCCCTGTCCTGTGGGGTTTTACTGCCCCGCGGGGACAGCTTCTCCCATTGCCTGTCCGGAGTAAAGGAGACACTAAAGCAAAATAAATAATAAATTAATTATTTTAAATTAATTTAAATTAATTAATTAAAATTAATTAATTTAAAGTGATTTAAACTGATTTAGAAGCACAAGTCCAAGTGTCCCTTTTTGTCCCTTCCAAGTAAACAACTCCAAGTGTCTCCTTTTGCCCCATTTTTTCCCTTACAAATAAACTAATTAACCAAGTGAATTAATTTAATTATTTATTTAATTAATCAATTTAATTAATTAATTAATTAATTAATTAATTAATTAATTAATTTGTTGTTTCTGCAGAGGGACAAGTTCGAGTGTCTCCGGGGGCCGCAGCGCAGCAGACTGTCTCCCCTGTTTGCCGGGTCTCTTTTGTTCTGCTGCTGCTGGCTCTGGCAGCTGCAGCAGCGGCTACTACTGCAGCAGCAGCAGCAGCAGCAGCAAACCCTCCAGCAGCAGCCAGGGAGGCATCTGCCCCGAGGGACACTTCTGCCCAGAAGGCTCTTATGTCCCCCAAGTTAGTCTCCTTTTTATTTCATTTTTGTCTCCTTTTATTTCATTTTTGTCTCCTTTTATTTCTTTTTTGTCTCCTTTTTATTTCATTTTTGTCTCCTTTTCATTTCTTGTTTGTCGCCTTTTATTTCATTTAGTGTCTCCTGTTTATTTCTTTTTTGTCTCTTTTATTTCATTTAGTGTCTCCTCTTTGTTTCATTTCTGTCTCTTTTTATTCCTCTTTTGTCTCCTTGTGTTTCTAAAATAAATAACTGAACAAATCCCTAAACAAATAAAACAAATCCAACGAAACAAATAAACCAAACAAGACAATCAAACAAAACAAACAAATAACACAATCAAACAAAACAAACAAAACAAATAAGTCAAACAAATCAAATAAACAAGTAAATCAAATCAAACAAAACAAACGAAACAAACAAAACAAATAAAACACACAAAACAAATAAAACACACAAAACAAACAAACAAACAAAACAAACAAATCACATGAACAGAACAAGTAAACAAACAAACAAACAAACAAACAAACAAACAAACAAACAGAACAAATAAGCAAACAAACAAACGAACAACACCTTTTGCGTGTGCATGCATGCAGCCGCACAGCCTCTGCTTAATAACAAAATAACTAAATAAACAAACAAAAAAACAAAAAAACAAACAAACAAGCAAACAAACAAACTTCTCTGTGTGCGCATGCAAGCAGCCCTGCGGGCCCTGTTTACAAATTAAACCACCAAAAAACCCAAAAAACCAGAAACAAAAGCAGAAACCGAACAAACCAACAAACAAACCTCTTCCGTGTGCATGCATGCAGCCCCGCGGGCCCTATTTAGCAAGAAAACCATCCAAAAAAACCCAAAAAACGCACAAAAACGAACCAACAAACACACCTTTTCGTGTGCATGCATGCAGCCCTGCGCGCCCGGCTTCTGGAGCGAGGTCGGCGCCGCCAAGTGTCTCCTTTGCGCACCAGGCAGCGCATGCACTGTCTCCAAACTGCCAGCCCCAAACTTGCTTTGCCCCGCAGGATCTGCATGCATGCAAGGCGCGGCTTTCCCGCGGCCGTGTGCGCCGGGGCTGCTGGCGGCGAGCCGCGGCTCTGCGGCCTGCGAGCCCTGCTCCCGTAACCCCAAACCCTAAACCCTAAACCCTAAACC
>NW_013543762.1:0-2806 GCF_000499545.2 Eimeria tenella
CAGGTTTTGGGCGGACGGATTTGTGTGGGAGTTTGCGTTGTAGTAGATCGGTCCTGTTGCCATTGCACTGGAACGCATGGAGGGTCCCTGCATAGTGATGAAGCGCATAAGTGCACAGTTGAATTAGAGGATTATCCGTTGGAAACATGGATAGTGGAGTGCATGCGACATGTTGTTGCCAGGCGCATTGTGTGTTTAGTTGGTGCGTTGGGTTTGGGAGTTGCGCAGCTGCAGAAACAGAGCCCTATAATGCTGGGTTGCAGCTCACAGATTCACACTGCATGGATGATTCGCAGTTGACTTTGGCTGGGCCATCGGTCGTTTGGCGTGACGATGAATATCAGGCATTGCGTGTTGCGACGTAGATGAATGACACACGAGAAGGAGCGCATTAGAAAGGTAAATTGGATTGTGTGGGGAAGAATGGCAGTGAACGTTTCATGACGGCTGAGCAAGCGAAATCTCGACCAACGTTTAGCTGGGGAGAGTCACTTTTGTGAGCACGTGAAGGAAGAAGGGCAGGGCATGTTATGTGGGAAGGGGCCTGCAGCGCGCAATGTGACACGCGAATGGACTGCGCAGACAGTGCGATTATTAACCTGATGCACTGCAAAAGCGTTGACAATATGGGGCTTCGTGCGCAGAGTATCAAGGGGGCTCGTTGCTGGCTGCATCGTTCGGAGGCTTTGCGGAGATGAAGAATAACGGCGCTGAGTAGTGGAGTTTGTCGAAGTACATGCGCAACTCATTGTATGGATGGTGGACCGGAGTGTCTGGCAACAAGGATGCATTGGAAACTAGACGTGTAGCGGATTGCGAGGTGTGTCGCGGGCATTAATTGAGCTGAGGTGAAGCGTGTTCGTGGAAGACGCGTGGCGCATGTTGGCTGCTGCGGAGAGTTTGTTATGCGCAAGCACAGTCGCACCACCGTGCTGGCGAGATGCTGAGCATCTGAGTTCAAGTGGCGCCGAGGTGAGGCTTGCAGACGTCTTCTGTAGAGCTGGAATAGTTGCTTGTTAGTTGCGCTGCAGTGGTTCCTGACAGGCAGTGTTTGTGGGAGCCTGACAGGCAGTGTTTTAGGGAGCGTGAGATACCACGTGGACGCCATTGGGTTGTGAGGTGCATGCGGGTGAACTGCGTGAGACGAGATTCTTTGTAGGCGCAGTTGCAGTGCTGGTTAGAGAAGAGAGGGTAGTGATGCAGTTTCATGCAGTAGGCGGGCTGCAAGATTGTGTTCTGCATATGAACCAGATCTTATTGTTTGAAGACTGTAAGGCCTGTCTAGTAGATGCACAGGTTTTGGGCGGACGGATTTGGGTGGGAGTTTGCGTTGTAGTAGATCGGTCCTGCTGCCACTGCATTGGAACGCATGGAGGGTCCCTGCATAGTGATGAAGCGCATAAGTGCACAGTTGAATTAGAGGATTATCCGTTGGAGACATGGGTACCGGAGTGCATGCGGCGTGTTGCTGCCAGGCGCATTGTGTGTTTAGTTGGTGCGTTGGGTTTATGGGGCGCAGGCAGTAAGAACGATTTTGCGGTATAACTGTGGCAGGCACGATTGCGCGCGAGTTGCATCTGGTATGTTGTGTGGGTAGCGCGACGGTATAGACGGAGTGATGCGCGTTGAAGCGCAAGGAGTAGTTTGGGAGTTGCGCAGGTGCAGAAACAGAGCGCCGTAGTGCTGGATTGCAGGTCATAGGTTCACACTGCATGGATGATTCGCAGTTTGACTTTGGCTGGGCCATCGGTTGTTTGGCGTGACGATGAATATCAGGCAGTGCGTGTTGCGACGTAGATGAGTGACACACGAGAAGGAGCGCATTAGAAAGGTAAATTGGATTGTGTGGGGAAGAATGGCAGTGAACGTTTCATGACGGCTGAGCAAGCGAAATCTCGACCAACGTTTAGCTGGGGAGAGTCACTTTTGTGAGCACGTGAAGGAACAAGGGCAGGGCATGTTATGTGGGAATGGGCCTGCAGCGCGCAATGTGACACGCGAATGGACTGCGCAGACAGTGCGATTATTAACCTGATGCACTGCAAAAGTGTTGACAATATGGGCTTCGTGCGCAGAGTATCAAGGGGGCTCGTTGCTGGCTGCATCGTTCGGAAGCTTTGCGGAGATGAAGAATAACGGCGCTGAGTAGTGGAGTTTGTCGAAGTACATGCGCAACTCATTGTATGGATGGTGGACCGGAGTGTCTGGCAACAAGGATGCATTGGAAACTAGACGTGTAGCGGATTGCGAGGTGTGTCGCGGGCATTAATTGAGCTGAGGTGAAGCGTGTTCGTGGAAGACGCGTGGCGCATGTTGGCTGCTGCGGAGAGTTTGTTATGCGCAAGCACAGTCGCACCATCATGCTCGCGAGATGCTGAGCATCTGAGTTCAAGTGGCGCCGAGGTGAGGCTTGCAGACGTCTTCTGTAGAGCTGGAATAGTTGCTTGTTAGTTGCGCTGCAGTGGTTCCTGACAGGCAATGTTTGTGGGAGCCTGACAGGCAGTGTTTTAGGGAGCGTGAGATACCACGTGGACGTCATTGGGTAGTGAGGCGCACGCGGGTGAACTGCGTGAGACGAGATTTTTTGTGGTCGCAGTTGCAGTGCTGGTCAGAGAAGAGAGCGTAGTGATGCAGTTTCATGCAGTAGGGGGGCTGCAAGATTGTGTTCTGCATATGAACCAGATCTTATTGTTTGAAGACTGTAAGGTCTGTGTAGTGGATGCGCAGGTTTTGGGCGGACGGATTTGGGTGGGAGTTTGCGTTGTAGTAGATCGGTCCTGCTGCCACTGCATGGAACGCATGGAGG
>NW_013543763.1:0-3286 GCF_000499545.2 Eimeria tenella
GCTGGGGTGTACGTACACCGTAATCTCCGCGCCACTGAGGTGGCTGAGCGCCCTTGAGGTGTACGTACACCCCAGCAGCCGCTGGGGTGTACGTACACCTGGAGGTGTCTGCACGCCCCAGCAGCTGCTGGGGTGTACAGACACCTCGGGTGTCTGCACTGGGGTGTCTGTACACCCCTTTCTCCGTCCCGTTGAGGTGTCTGAGCAGCCTGAAGTGTACGTACACCCCAGCAGCTAGCTGTGGGGTGTACGTACACCTCGAGGTGTCTGTACACCGCGTCGACCGCCCGAGTTGAGGTGTGTGTACGTGCACCTCCTGCTGCGGGGCCCCGGCCGCAGCCCCGGGCAGCCCGCAGCCCCCAGAACTGTTTCTATACAGTGAACTGTGCAAGGGTTCCCAACAGTCTAGGAGGGTTTAGGGTTTAGGGTTTAGGGTCTAGGGTTTACTTGGGGGCACTGGGGGAGTTCGCGGGTTTCTCGGAACCTCGAAAGCAGCAAAGAAACCCCTGCAGCAAAGCCAAGTCTAACTCCTGGGCCTCAATCGCTGCTCTTGAGACCTGCTGCTGCTGCTGCTGCTGCTGCTGCAGAAGGCCTTGCTCTTTAGGCCCTCTCCTGCAGCAAAAGAGGCCTTTGCCCAAATTCCAACCCTCCTTGTCACAGGTATCTGCAGCACGGGGAGCCCTCAGCAGCAGCAGCAGCAGCAGCAGCAGCAACACAGACAACACACCCAAGAGGGGTCCTCACGCCTGGGGCTCCGGGGGCCCTAGGAGCTACCGCTAGTCAGTGGGAAGCCACAAAGTCCCTTTTTCTGCTGCCGCTGTGGGGTGTTTTGCTGTTGCTGCTGTGGGGTGTTTTGCTGCTGCTGCTGTAAGGTGCTTTGCTGCTGCTGCTGTAACGTGTTGTGCTGCTGCTGCTGCAACGTGTTTTGCTGTTTTTGTTCATCTAGGTAAAATTTACTGCAAACCCCCAAAGAGGGTTCTCATCTGCTAAACTCTAAACCCTAAATCCTGAACACAAAACCCTTGGCCGAAACCCTAGACCCTAAACCCTAGAATGCGCAGCAAGCTCTACTCTTCATAATCCTAAACCCTAAACCCTAGGCGCCAGAACCTAGGCCCTGAACCCAAACCCTAAACCCTAAACCCTAGAATTGCGCAGCAGGCCCGCATCAGTAGTATCGCCGTTCAAACTTGCTAGCGTTTAGGGTTTCTTCAGTTGCGAGGGTTTAGGGTTTCGTCAGTTGCTAGTGTTTAGGAGTGTTAGGGTTTAGGGTTTCGGGGGGAAGCGAGGCGGGTCACTTGCAGCTCTGTGCACAACATATCTGTATCTTTTAATTTATGTTTTTTGGTCTTTGTTTGTGTCTAGGGTTTAGGGTTTACTGCATCTGCATTAACATCCACTACTGTTGGTGAAACCGAGAGCGTTTGAGGGTTTAGGGTTTATGGATCCGAGTTTAGGCTTCCAATGGGAAATCTAGCATCCAGCGTCTAGGGTTTAGGGTTTAGGGTTTAGGGTGTAGGGCTACGGTTTACGGCATTGCCTCAAGTCGAGTTTGTGTTTGCAGTCAGAGAAGAGCCTACAGGCAACAATTTCGTATTTTGAATTTGTTTAATTTTTTGAATTTAAATAAAATGATTAAATTTATTTAACTTTTTGAATTTAAATAAGATGACATTTCGAAGTTCAAATGAGTTTTTGTTTCATTGCGCCGCTCTGAGGTGTACAGACACCTAGAGTATGCGGCTCGATGTGTTTCGGGGCTGCAGCTTCTGTCGGCGTTCAGATTTATAAAAGTACTTCAAACAAGCTATTTAATTTCTTTTTTTATTCTTTTTTATCAATTTCATGCAGAATCTTCCGCTCGGGTGTACGTACACCGCGATTCACGTTCCGCGCGCGGCGGCAAGTTTAAACTTCTCAGTTTTGAACGGTTCTCGCATTTCCCTTCAGTAAATCTGCTGCAAATGGATTAGATTTTCTCTTTTTATTTTGTTTATATTATTTTTCCTTTTAAAACAATTTCATCTTCGATGTCTGCTGGCAAGAAAGGCTCAAATCCATTTCCAGCCGTGGACAGCGCCGCTTCGTTTCTGCTGCAGCTGCCCAGATGCTGCAGGATCTCACTTGAAGACAGCAGCAGCAGCAGCATCTGCAGCAGCTGTAGCGGGAGCAGCAGAAACTACAGCAGCAGCGGCGGCAGCAACAGCAGCAACTGCAGCAACTGCAGCAGAAGAAACCAGATCTTCAGCATCAAGGACACGCAGAACTGCAGCGATGCCTATACCAGCTGAATCAGAAGCAACAGCAGCAACAACATCACCAGCAGCAGCAACAACGTCACCAGCAGCAGCAACACCAGGAGCAGCAGCAGCAACAGCGCCAGCAGCAACAGCAGCAGCAGCGCCTGCAGCAGCAGCAACAGCACCCGCAGCAACAGCAGCAGCAGCAGCAGCAGCAAACCACCGCATAATATTTGTTGCTGAGGCTGCGCTGCCCTCCCCAGGTTCAAATGAACTCCTTTGTAAGCCTTTGTGGCTGCATTCGGATTTCCGAGTAGAAGAGCAGCACGGAGCCACCTGCTGCAGCAGCAGCCCAGCCACAAACTGCAGCAGCAGCAGCAGCAACAGCAGCAGCAGCAGCAGCTGTGACCCTGTGGTCTCCGTGAGCGCGTTTGAGGACACTGTAGTTCTGAGCACTCGGCATTCTGTCTTTGTGTATTTGAGGGAGCTAGAGGCAGCACAAAGAGAGGCAGCAGCAAACACAAAGCAGCAGCAGCAGCAGCAGCAGCAGCAGCGTGCGCTCTGCAGCTGCGCGCTGCCTGCGCGGGTGTGTTACTGCGTGCCGACTGAGGTGTCTGTACACTCGGTGGCCTGCGGCTGGAACCACATCTTGCTGCTGAGTGAAGATCATTTTATTTATTCTTTGGGATCTAATGAAAAGGGACAGTTGGGGGACAGCAGCAGCAGCAGCAGCAGCAAGTTCGTAAGAGCAGCAGCAAACTACAGCGTCTTCAGGCCCACCTGCATCCTAGCCGGCGGGGACTTCTCCGTGGCCCTCTGCGAGCCAGCAGCAGCAAACAGCAGCAGCAGCAGCAGCAGCAACGGCAGCAGCAGCAGCAGCAGCGCGGAGGGTGGCGACTGCAGCTCGGGTGGCTGCACAGCTGAGGAGAGCGCGCGGCCCAAGAAGGCGCGGCTAGCTGCGGGCCGCAGCCCATCAGCAGCAGCAGCAGCAGCAGCAGCAGCAACAGAGGGGGGGGGGGAGGAAGCAGCAAGTGTGCTTTCGTGGG
>NW_013543764.1:0-3115 GCF_000499545.2 Eimeria tenella
TTTCTCTTTTTTAAATTCGAAATTGCAAATATAATTAAAATGACTTTTTAAATTCGGAAAGGGCTTTTCGAAACAGGGGCTACGAGCTGTCTGTACACCCGAACTCTCGCGGGGAACCGCGTCTGCGCCCTGCACGCCCCGTGTGCAGATCTGCTGCAGCCCTGCGCGTTTTTCCTTTTATTTCATCAAATAAACCTTTTTTATTTATTCTTATTTCATTTATTCACTTTAACTTCTAAAATAAACCAATTTACTGCAGCAGATGCTGCTGCTGCTCCCTGCTGCCCGCTGCACACCCCAGCACCTCGGGGCTTCTTGTGCATGCACGGCGGCGCCGTTCGAGCCTTTCCCAGTTTTATTTCCCCTTTTTAATTTAGTTTTCAGTTGCAAATAAACAAATAAAAACATTATAACATTTTAGATTTATTTAAATGCTTATTTCGTTGCTGCAGCGGCGAGAAACGGGGCCGCCTCAGCTGCGTTCGCCGCTAGAAATGGTGCGGCGTCACAAACGGCAAACTGTTCAAGTAAATACTTTTTGGCCAATTTTTGGGAGTTTTTGACACTAATAAAACATTTTTAAACGCAAAGAGCCTTTTAATTGCATTTATAAAGAAGAAACACACTCAAACCCGCGGAAATAAGACGAAATCGAAAGATCTAAAGTAGAACGATTGCAAGAGGCATTCTTCAAACTTGTATTTTCTGCAGATCTCCTTCGTTTTTTTCATTTTAAAGGTGAAAATATGAATATATTTATTTTAATTTACATATACATCTTTTAAAAATGTAAATATGTTTAAAATTGATGAAAAATGCTCAAAATTCTGTTATTCATGTTCACCAGCTGGTATATGAATTTTGCACAAATAGCCACATTCATATGCTAGTTAATAAACAGAAACAATGCAGATAAATGCAATAATAAATATAATAAATATAGTTATAAATGTACAAACATAAAAACAAAAAGACAGACTTTAAATAAAATAAAAATAAAAAAGTTATTTGAATACATATCTAAATAGTCTTTTTCCGCTTTGTTTACTTTAGAATTCCCTTTGAAATCCTTTAAATTATTTGTAATTCATTTCAAATTGATTTTGAATTCTTTTTATATTAACTTTAAATTATTCCCTAAGTTATTTATTTAAAAACCTTCAAGTGCGCCTTTTTGCTGCTGCTGCTTCATTTTGATTTGCATTTATCCTTTTGTTCTTTTATCGGCAGCAAAGGCAAAACGTCAGCTAACGCAGCAGCAGCAGCAGCAGCAGCGAGAGCCGCTGCTGCTCCTTCGCTGCTGCTGCAGCAGTAGCAGCAGCACTGGCAGCTGCTGCTGTTGCAGCAGCACGCGCTGCTATGTTTGCAGTTACTGAACGAGTTGCAGAGGCAGCAGGGGCCGCTGCTGCAACAGATAGTTCTTTTTGCTGTTGCTGCTGGGGTAGTGCCTGCAGCAGCTTCATCAGCAGCTGCTGCTGCAGCGTCTGCAGCAGGAGCTGCTAATGCAGCAGCTGCATGTGAGGCATCAGCAACTGCAGCAGCTGCAGAAGCAGCGACTGCTGCAGCTGCTGCAGGCCACCGGCAACTGCAGCTGCAGCAGCTGCGGCAGCAGCTGCCACAGCAGCAGCTGCTGCAGAAACAACTGCAGCAGCAGCAGCAGCAGCAGCAGCTAGACTGAGTAGAACTCGAAGTCTCTTTCGTGTTTGCGCACATGAGCCTTCCAGCCCTTTTCAAAGTCCTTCGCCAGCACCACATATCTGCAGCAAGCAGCAGCAGCCACAAGAGCCACAGGAACTTAGCAGCAGCAGCAGCAGCAACAGCAGCAGCAGAAGCAAAAGCAGAAGCAGCAGCAGCAGTAGTAGCAGCAGAGCCAGACTTGACAGCACCGCACGCTCGCGCACTGCAAGCCGCAGCAAAAGCCGCAGCAGCAGCAGCAGAGCAGGCAGCAGCATCAGCTGTTGCACAGGCGCCTGCAGCAGCAGCAGCTGCTGCTGCTGCAGGCGCAGCAGCAGCAGCAGTAGCAAGTTTACCTATTTTTCCTGACTGCCTGCATGCCGGCCTCTTGGCAGATGGCAGCAATATCAGCAGCAGATACTTTTTCTGGCCTCGAGATGACTGAAAGAAACAAATTAAAAACATAAATAAAATAAATAAATAAATAAATAAATAATGAATAGATAAAATTATAAATAGAAGGAGTGTAAAACTGAAGAGGGAACGCGAAGACGGTGCATGCAAGGGTTCAGCATTTCGCGCTCGGGGTCGCAGTCCAGGGTTTAGGGTTTAGGGTTTAGAGTTTAGGGTTTACAGTCTTCGAGGTCAACTTCTGGCGAAATGTTCATTTTTGCTGTTATTGTTTGCAAAATAAGTCTTCTTTGGCGTCTATCGGGGAGGGGAAATTCAATTTTGCGGTCAAGTCGCCCGGGCCGCAGCAGCGCCGGGTCGAGAGTATCTGCGCGATTTGTCGCCATTATGACCTTCAAAACCAAACCCAAACCGCTCATTTCATTTCTTTTATTCTTTTCCACTCATTTTGATCCCTTTTAGGGCTTTTTCCCCCCAAAAATGGACCTAATCGGCCGCAGTTCAGAATTCGAACCCGCCCGCCTCTCGGGTGTCTGCGCAGCTCCTCGCCGCCACGCAGGCGGGGATAATCCCCCGTGTTAAACCATTTTTATTCATTTTAAATCAGTTTTACATCAATTTTAAACCATTCTACTTTATTTATTTTATTTATTCCCCTTCGTTTCTTTTTAACCCACTTTAAACCGCAGAATTTGGCGCATTTTTGCATTTGATTCAAACCGCCATTTTGACCTCCACGAACATCAACAAGTCCACTTGTATTCAAATTCATTTCATTTGATTTATTTGTTTGTTTTAATTCACAAGTAAATAAATAAAAGTAATATTAGTAATTATATAATAAATGTATAAAATAAATGGAAATAAAATGGCTTTTATTCATTTCATTTCATTCGAAATAACCAGCTCATCCATAGGGGCTCAAAAGGCTCAAACCCTGAACTTATCATCTTGTTGCTGCTGCAGCTGATTCTGCTGCAGCTGCTGCTGCAGCTGCTGCGGGAGCTGCAGCAGCTGCAGCAGTAGCAGC
>NW_013543765.1:0-2835 GCF_000499545.2 Eimeria tenella
AGCTGCTGCTCGTCATATTTGTCTTCTGTGAAGCGCAGCAGCAAAGAGCTTTTGCCGACGCCGCTGTCTCCAATCAGCAGCAGCTTCAGCAGGTGGTCGTAAGCCCCAGCAGTCCCCGAGGCAGCCATTGCAGCACCGCCTACACAACCTGCTGCTGCTGCTGCTGCTGCTGTTGCTGCTGCTGTTGCCGTTGCAGCTGTTGCTGACGCTTACCTGCTGCTGCTGCTGATGCTCTTGCTGCTGCTGGAGCGGCAGACGCTGGTGTCAGTGCTCCCGCTGCAGCCACTGCAGCTAGTGCTGCTACTGCTGCTGCTGCTACTGGTGCTGCTGCTGCTGCTGCTTCTGCTGCTGCTGGCTGACGGCGCAGACGCAGCTGCTGCTCATCGCCTTAGCTCGCAGTGCCCCCGTTAGTGCTGGGGGGCTGAACTGAATGCGGCGGGAGCAGCAAAGTTGAAAAATTCAAATTAGAAAAAGGAGAAGAGGGGAAAGCAGCAGCAACAGAGGCAGCTGGAAGTTCTTATTTGCTGCAGAGAATGCTCCAGAACTGCAGAGCCGAAGGTGAGGGGTTTGGGGGTGTGAGGGGCCCCTGGGTGCAGGCGAAAGTTGATTTGCTGCTGCTGCTGCTGCTGCTGCGCAGCAGCGCGGAAGAGAAAAGGGGGAAAGGGCAGGCGATCCGCAGCAAATAAAGAGTCGTTGGGGCCGCCTTGAGAATTAAAGTGGTATTAAGAAAAAAGAAAAGGAAAAGAACGGCGAGAAGGAGGCAGATCGGCCGCTCTGTGCAACTGGCGGCTCGGCTGCGGCGCGAAGTTGAACAGGCGGTTTCCGAGGAGGTGCAGCGAAGATATAAGGCTGTAATCGAGGCAGTGAGTAATAAAAAGGAAAATAAATCCGAAAAAGTGTTTTTTGCGGGACTTGAACTACTTATTTCTGGGCTCGTTTCGGCGACGCCAGCAAAGCCCCATTTGCCAGGTGTACATACACCCGGCGGCGGCGGTGAAGACCAGGCGCTCGCGCTGCAGTTTGCAGTTGGTGGATCTGCGGATTGCAATTTTTCTTTCGATTTAATTTCTCAGTTTTGCATTTTCAGCGAGGACGGGGGCGTCGGGGGCTTCCGGTGTCCTGCTGCCCGCCCCGCGCATGTGCTGCTGCTGCTGCTGCTGCTGCCGCTGCTGCTGCTGCTGCTTGCTGCTGCCCGGAGGGTCTTCTGCGCGCATTTCGCTGCAGCAGCTCTTTTCTGGCCGTTTCGGGCTCGGCACGTAAGGGGTGAGTGGGTCTGCTGCTGCTTCTGCGGGTGGCTGGAGTTTCTGCTGCCCCATCGCGAGTTTTTCGCCGTTTTTTTCGCTGCTACTGCCGCTGCTGCCGCTGCTGCTGCTGCTGCTGCGCCGCAGGCCCCAACTCGCAGTCATGGCCTCCCCCGCAGGCTGCAGCTCCCGCGGCTTTGCCCGCGCAGCCCTGGGCTACTTCGCCCACCGTTTTGGCCGTCTTTACGACTCCTTCTACAACTCCCAAATCTCCACCAAGTTCGTCTTCTGCTGCGCCTTCCCAGCAGCAGTCTTCGCCCTCAGGTACCGCGCAGACACCAAACTCGGGTACGTCCGCCAACTTCAGGGGCCCCGGGGGGCCCCCGGGGGCCCCTGGGGGCCCCTGGGGGCCCCTGGGGCTCTCTCGGGGACCTCGGGGGGCCCTCTGGGGCGTTTGGGGAGACCGGGGGGGCCCCGGGAGGGGCCCCCTGGGCCTCCTGGGGGCCCCCCGAGGGGCCCCCAGGGGCCCTCAGGGCGCTTGAAAGGACCCAAGGGGCTCTCCGTGGGGCCCCCAGGGGGCCCCTGGGGGTCTCCGGGGGCCCCTGGGGGTCTCTGGGGGCCCCTGGGAGTCTCTGGGGGCCCCTGGGGGCCCCTAGGGTCTCCTGGGGTCCCCTGGGGTCTGCTTAGTGTGGGGTGTTTTGTTGGGAAGCTGCTGGTAGCAGTTTGCTGCTGGTGTTGCTGCTGCTCGTTTGCATACTTTGCTGCTGCAGCGGCAACTGCTGCTAGTGTGTCCTTTGCTGCTGCAGCGGCAGCTGCTGCTGGTGTGTGGTCTGCCGCTACAGCAGCATCGGAGTTGTCGATGGCTGCAGCAGCACCTGCTGCTGCTGGCGTGCGTCTTGCTGCTGCAGCAGCAGCCAATGCTAGTGTGTGGTTCGCTGCTGCTGCAGCAGCGGGCGCTGGTGTGTGCTTCGCGGTTGCAGCAGCAGCAAAAAGTCCTTTGCTGCCGCAGCAGCAGCTGGTGCGTCGTTTGCTGTAGCAGCAGCAGCTGCTGCTGCTGCGTGCGTTGCTGCTGCAGCTACTACGCCTTCATCGCGGAGCCCGCGCTTTACCCCGACTTGTCTCATAAATGGATTTTTAAAAAGTGGCAAAATGGCAAAAAGATTTATTTGCCGGACGGGGCGACAGTGGCGGACTTCAAGGCTGCGGTGTACGTACACCAGAAGCCCCGGGCCCTCCGCGAGAGGGAAGCAGCAGCAGCAGCAGCAGCAGCAGCAGCGGCGGGGAAGGCGGGGAAGGCGCAGGCGCAGGCAGCAGCAGCTGGCGAGGGAGGCGGCGGCGGGGAGCCGGGCCAGGAGCCGGAGCCCGCAGCAGCAGCAGCAACTGCAGCAACTGCAGCAGCAGCAACTGCAGCAGCAGCAGCAGCAGATGGCAGCAATCTCGAGTTTCAAGACACCAGCCAGCTGCTCGTCGGCTGCAGAGGCCGCATGTTTGCTGACAGCGACAACTTGGCTCTCGCGGTGAAGGCCTTTTGCCGCAGAGACCCCAGGCTTCTCATTTGGAAGGACTGAAGCAGCAGCAGCAGCAGCAGCAGCAG
>NW_013543766.1:0-2788 GCF_000499545.2 Eimeria tenella
TAGCTTTTCATGGGGGTCCCCTACGCTGCTGTGGGGGGCCCCTAGTGGCTGATTAGGCCTCTCTTGGGGCCCCTGAGGGGGCCCCCAGGGCCCCTTCTGCTGACTTATTGGGGCCCTTCTCGAGGCCATGGGGGCCCCCTGTGCCCCTCCGCCAGCCCCTTGGGGCCCCCCCTAAAGCCTTCTTAAGGTTTCTTCTGTGGGCCTATTCTGCTGCAGCAGCAAAGCCCGTACAGGACAACTGCAGCAGCTTTCCTGCTGCAGCAGCACACCTGCAGCAGCAAAGCCCCTGCGGCACAACTGCAGCAGCTTTTCTGCTGCAGCAGCAAACCTGCAGCAGCATTCTGCCGTAGGCCCCTGCCTCTCTCATTGTTGCCTCTTGGGAGCTCCCTGGGGCCCCCAGGGGCCCCCCAGGGGCCCCCTAGGGCCCCCGAGGGGCCCCCAGGGGCCCCTCACCCCGTCCTTGTTGGCTGAGGGCCCCTGTGAGTTCGTTAGCTGCTTCACTTTGGGGCTGCATGCAAACTAACGCCCCCAGTGTCTGCTGCAGCAATTTCCAACTAGCCATTTAGCTAGCTAGCCAGCCAACCAGCTAGCCAGCCAACCAGCTAACTAGCCAGCCATCCAGCTAGCTAGCTCGCCATGCAGCTAGCTCTCCAGCCAGCTAGCTATTCAGCCAGCTGCCTCCCCAGTTAGCTAGCTAGGTAGCTCGCTCGCTTCACAGCCAGCCAGCTAGCCAGCTAGCTAGCTGTCCGGCTCTCCAGCTAGCTAGCTAGCCAGCCAGCTAGCTAGCTAGCCAGCTAGCCAGCCAGCCAGCTAGCTAGCTAGCTGTCTCGCTGTCGCTGCGTTTGTCTTGCTGGGTGGGATCGCTCTCGCCTCCGTCCCTGCCGCTGCCGCTATCGCTCCCCCCCCCTCCCGCCCCGCCGCCGCCGCCGCCGCCGCTGCTGCTGCTGCTGCTGCTGCTGCTGCTGCTGCTGGTGGCCCGGAAGCACCAGCCGCCGTCCCTGAGTTTGTTCTTGGCCATGTAGAAGTTGAGGACGTCGACGAGGTGCCTGCTGCCGCAGAAGAAGGGAATGCGGTCGCCGAAGCTCGTGGGTTCGATTACCTGCAAACGCGTAAAGCCGTCGCTCGCGCGGCCGCCAGCCTCTTCGGCCAAAAAGGCCAGCGGGAGGCACTGGAAGACCATGCTGACGGAGGGCTGGGGGTCGCTGAAGGTGGGGGGGTAGATGTAGACGCCGCCCTTGAGCATGTTCCGGTGGAAGTCTGCAAAAAGCCGCCAACAGGCCCGCTTTCCGCGCTTTTTTCCCCGAAACGCTGCTAACCAGTGCTTTTCTCCCTCTAATTCCCCTTTTTTCGAACTCTGCAGCCCTTGTTTCACCCCTGCAGCGAAAAAGCGGCTGCTCCCCGGCTCCGTCTCGGGTGTACGTACACCCGCAGTCGCAGCACGCGGAAACCCAAACTTGCACTTTTGCTCCCAAACCACCTCTTTCAGATCCTATTCTCGTTTACTTTCGTTTATTTCGTTAATTTAGAAAAAAACAGACAGAGATATGGGCATATAAGTGCATATATGCACACTTTGCATGCACAGATAGAAGAGAGAAAACATGCAACTTGGCGCCGGGTGTACGTACACCGCACAAAGTGCACACAGCAGCGCATTTTGCAAAAACAGAAAAAAGGCATTTCGCTCATTTAAATGCATTTCCCATGAGAGATTTAGAAGCATTTAAATATGTTTTAAATGCTTCTAAATCTCTTACAAAAACAGAAATATATACATAATGCGTCGGAAATGAACAATAAGCTTCACCTGTCTAGCCACTCCCAAGCCCTAAACCCCAAACCCTAAACCCTAGACCCGCCCTCCACGCCGTAAACCCCAAACCCTGGGTAAACCCTCCCCCGCACCCCCAAAGCCCAAACCCTAAACCCCAAACCCTACCCCCTAGCCCGAACCCCAAACCCCGAACCCCAAACCCCAAACCCCAAACCCCAAACCCTAAACCCTAAACCCTAAACCCTACCTGCGACAAGGGAGCCGATGTATCTGAGGGAGAAACCCTTGTCCTGGCAGTGAGAAATGTACTGGCGAACAGCAACTGGAAAGTGTTTCATCTTTCCGCCATTTACAGAAAAGATTTGTCCTTTTTGTGGCATTTCAATGTTGCTGTTGGACAAATAAAAAGTCCCTAAAGAAGGGTCTAGCGTAAACCCTTGCACGCCCCGCCCTATCGTGCACACCAGGATCGTCGAAGACCCGTACAACACGTAGCCCGCGCACACCTGCACAAAACCACCGTTTAGGGTTTAGGGTTTAGGGTTTAGGGTTTCGGGCTTCGCAGCTGCGGATCCAGACGCAGCACAGACAACTCGCCAGCAGCAGCAGCAGCGGCACGCGGGGCGCCACCGAACTCTAAAGCACCAGCAGCAGCAGCAGCAGCAGCAGCGCTGAAATTTAAACCGGCAGCAGCAGCAGCAGCAGCAGCAGCGCCGAGGTTTAAACCACCACCAGCAGCAGCGCCGAAACATAAGCCACCACCAACAGAAGCAGCAGCAGCAGCAGCAGCGGCAGCAGCGCCGCAGTATAACCCAGCTGCAGCAGCAGCAGCAGCAGCAGCAGCAGCAGCAGCAGCAGCTCGCCTGCTTCTCGCCGGCCTGCAGAAAGTCCTGCTGCTGCACCGGCTGCCCCCTGGGAGTTATTCTTTTATAAATGGAAAATAAAGAGCCCGAAGAAACATTCACGTCGATTTGACGCGTGCCGTCCAAAGGACTCACCAGCACCACCAAACGG
>NW_013543767.1:0-2966 GCF_000499545.2 Eimeria tenella
CTGTGGTAGTGCCGGGGGCGGAAGTGGTGCTGGGGGACCTGGAGGCGGGGAAAGTGGACACAACTGCGCGGCAGTACTTAATAGATGAACACCACTTGGTGGCCCGAGAGCTCAGCAACAGCCTCCCGCCCAGGTGCCGCACGCCGCTGACCTACTTTGCTGCAGCAGCAGCAGGGCGTTCGCCGCGGGGCGAGGCGGGGCCTTCGGGTGTACGTACACCCCGGCAGTGGGAGTCGAGACACCGCGACGAGCCCCCCGCGCCCCGCGGCCGCTCCGCCTCCCCCACCATGAGCCAGCACCGCCAGCACTACGAGCTGCAGCACCAGCAGCAGCAGCAGCAGCAGCAAACGCGCCGCCTCAGGGACCTCGAGAACCTCGAGGCTGCTGTCAAACTCGAGCAAGAGACGCAGGCCTCCGAGGCCTCCCGCGCCAGCTTCCCAGCCAACTGGCCGACGCAGGAACGCACTCCCAGCTAGCCAGCTAGCCAACTAGCTGGCAAGCTGGCTAACTGGCTGGCTGGCTAGCTGGCTAGCTGGCTGGCTGGCTAGCTGGCTAGCTGGCTGGCTGGCTAGCTGGCTAGCTGGCTAGCTGGCGAGCTAGCCAGCTTCAGCTAGCTAGCTGGCTGGCTAGCCAGCCGGATAGCTGAGGGCTTGCTGCAGGGCGTCCTGGCTGGGGATAGCTCTCGTGAGCAGCTGAGGGCCGGCGGCCTTTTTCTGTACAGATTTTACCCGAAGGGGACAGCGGGCAGCTAGCTAGCTGTCTAGCCATTTGTCTGGAGCTGAGCCTTGCATGCAGCAGCAGCAAACTTGCAGCACCCAGCAGCCTGCGCCTGCTGCGTCTTTCCCTTTTGCTGCTGCAGAGGGCCCAGCAGGGGCCCCCTGATTGTGGGCTTCAGGCGGGAAGTTGTGACACTTGTTTTGTCCCTTCTCCTCCACTTGTGAGGCAGATTGGCGGAGTTGGGGCTGCTGCAGCAGCAACACTTTGGGGGTTTCGGCTGCTGGGCGTGGGGGAGGTCTTAAGGGTTTAGGCAGCAGCAGCTGGGGCCTCCAGGGGCCCCCGGGGGCCCCCTAGACAGGCAGCACTGCCTCGTAGGCGGCGCGCAGCAGCAGGGGCGGCCATTTGCTGCACTCAGGGGGAAGAGTTGCTGCGGGGCTTCGGGGCAGGGCTGCTGAATTGCTTCAGCAGCAGGGCTGCTGAGTTGCTCCAGCAGCAGGGCTGCTGAGTTGCTGCAGCAGCAGGGCTGCTCAAGAGCTGCTGCGCTGCTGCAGCTGGCCGGGGCTGCTTTGCTGCTGCTGCTGGTTGGCTCCCCGCGAAGTGGCTGCAGCCACGGGCTGGCCTGCCTCGAGGACTTGACTGAAATTCCTTTTTCTAGTTTGTCACTAAGCCAGCCTCTTCTTCACAACTCGCAGGGGCTGGGCTTTAGCAGCAACTCTGTGGCTAAGAGCTGGGGCTTTGCCAAAGACCAAATAGCTGCATTTGATACTATTAAGGCTTTATTCACTAAGAGAGCCAATAGGCGCAGCCCCCCCAGATAGTGGGGGTAATTTGTAGCTCAAAGGGCCCCTAAGCAGTAATGGGGTGCCCCAGAGGGGCAGCAGGCCGTTACAGGGGGCAAGTTGCTGCTGGCGTATTGTCTGGGGTCTTGTGTCTTAAGAGGCACTCACTAGAGGGTCACTGAGCCCTCAGCAAATGACTGCAGAGGAATTAACTGCTGCTGCGCCAAATGGGCAGCGGCCCTCTAAAACTTATACATTATGGCAGCAGTTTGTAGTGTTGACGCGTCTGCTGCGTTGCGCTGCAGCAGCAACTTCGTGCTGCAGCTAAACTCGAACAGGAATGGCTCAGCAGCGCCGCAGCAGCAGAGGCAGATGTGCTGCAGCATGGGCTGCTGCAGACGGGCCCAGCTGCTGCCCCACAGCCAGCAAAGCAAATGCAGGGGAGGGGGGCCCCTCTCATGAGGGGGTACTGCTCCTAGAGGGGGGCCCCCGTTAAGGCTAGCCGCGGGGCTCAACTACCAAAGCCACTGCTGCGCTAAGGCTGGGGGTGGCGCTGCGCCCTATGGCCCAATCTATCGAAATTAGTGCTGCGAAATTCTAGGGGAAGCCGCGCTGCTGCTGCAGGTGCTGCTGCAGCAGCCGCTGCAGCGGACACTGCGGCTGCTGCTCGTGGTGCTGGCTGCTGCTGCTGCTGCTGCGCGTGCGGCGATAGAGTCACAGCCACAGTGGCCCTCTAAAGGAGACACAGGGCCTACTAATTACTCTAAAGAGGCACTAGCTAATGCTTTAATGAGCTCCGTAGGAACAGCAGCAGCTTTGCAAGAGAGACTGGAGAGGCGGTGAGCGACGAGCTCTGGCGCAGCGGCAGACAGCAGCAAGCAGCGGGGGCCCCCACGGGGGCCCCCGAAACCAAGTATTGGGGTTTCCCTTTGGCTGCAGCCGGAGCAGCAATATAATAAGACACTGGATGCGGGACCTGGCCACACAAATGTATAGAGAAAGGAAAGCCGATGTGCTGCTGCTGGTCTTCCTCTAGCTGCTGCTGCTGCTGCTGCGGCAGTAGTCAGTGGGGGGCCGCGCCCGTTAGGGCCAGTGGCTGCCCAAGGCCCCAGGGCTAAGTGTCTCTTTGGTTTGCCCTCATTAAATAATAAATTGATAGATATTAATTTTTATAGAAAGTTTGCATGCAGTGAAGGGAAATACGGAGAGACGGCCCCCCGTACAAGAACGCTGCGGACAGCAGCAGGAGCAGCCGCGGCAGCAGCGGCTGGTGTTGCGGCAGCGGCAGCAGCAGCGAGAGCAGCAACCTCGAGGCAGCAGCCGAAATATTTGGAACAATCAATACAGCAGCGGCAATTTCATTAGCGGTACACTCAATTGACGCCCTACGTCTCGCTCGCCGTGCTGCTGCTGCTGCTGCTGCAGCAGCTGAGGCTCTCTCACGTCGCCTTAGGGACCAGGGGGGACACG
>NW_013543768.1:0-2784 GCF_000499545.2 Eimeria tenella
AAAAAGAGATAAAGGAAGGGGAGAAGAACGGACAAGAGAAACAGCTTTTTGTCTTGCTGCTTCGAAGCCGTCTTCGCCCACGGGAAAGTGGCGAATGCCCACGCGGTACCTGCTGCTGCTGCTGCTGCTGCTGCTGCTGCTGCTGCTGCTGCTGGAACAACCCACTGACTCCAGGTAATAAGCCACCCAGCACCGCCCGTGCTCGTTCCGCTGGTATGTCACACCCAACACCTCCTCCAGCTCCTGCACACAAACCCTAAACCCTAAACCCTAAACCCTAGACCCCAAACCCTAAACCCTAAACCCTAAACCCTAGACCCTACACTCAAGACGTGGGCACGAAGGCACTTTCGGAATGGACGAGCACGTGCTGCGCTCCCTGGCCCTAGAAACTGAACCCCAAACCCTAAACCCTAAACCCTAAACCCTAAACCCTAAACCCTCACGGGGATGAAGGGGTAGTTGGTGGGTTCTTCTTCCACCTTTTCCGCGTCTCTGCGGATGCAAACCGCCAACCTCCAGGCCCTCCTAAACCCTAATCGTTTGACTGGAAACCACTCGCGGTGTTTCTTCTGCCGCGCGTGCCACTGACTGATCCAGTACAAACCCTTGCGGTCGAAGCAAACCCCTGCAGCAGCAGCAGCAGCAGCAGCAGCGGCGGCGGTGAGGAAGCAGCAGCAGCAGCGGAGGCGAGGTCGGGCTGCGAGAGCAGCAGCAGCACGTGCGCTAGCAGCGGCAGGGGCTGGGGAGGCAGCAGCAGCAGCAGCGGCAGCAGGGAACCTGGAAGCGGCAGCAGCCAGCAGCAGCAGCAGCAGCAGCAGCAGCAGCAGCAGCTGGAAGCAGCAGCAGCAGCAGCAGCAAACAGCCGAGAAGCAACTAAACACAAGTAAGAAGCGGAAAAAAAAGGAGAAAAAAGAAAACGCAGAGGGAAATGAAAACAAAAGAAAACAAAAAGAACAAAAAAGAAAACAAAAAGAAAACAAAAAAGGAAAAAAAGAACAAAGATTTACCCCGAACTCTGGGGATTTCGTTGATAAGTCCTGCTGCTTCTTCAGCACTAAGAGTGTCCCATTTGACTTTGTCCATTAAGTCCAGCAGCCGCAAGTAGCCGTCTTCAGCAGCAGCACCTTTTGCTGCTGCTGCTGCTGCTGCTGCTGCGGTGGTGGGGGCTGCTGCGGCGTCCGCAGAAGCAGCAGCAGCAGCAGCAGCGCGCCAGCAAACGCTCCGCCGCGCCGGCGCTGCTTCGAGCTCATTCGAAGACAGCTCGGGCTCTGCTGCTGCTGCTGCTGCTGCTGCTGCAGTTTCTGTTGCGCAGGAGGCCGCATCTGGTGCAGCGTCTGCTGCTGCTGCGCCCTTGCTGCTGCTGCTGCTGCTGCAGCAGCTCGCGTCCGCTGACAAGGGAGTCCGCGGGGGGGAAGGCAGCATGAGGCCTGCTGCTGCTCTCAGAAGCTCTGGGGAGGCCCACATTTGCTGCTGCTGCAGCAGCAGCAAGCGCTGCTGCTGCTGCTGCTGCTGCTGCTGTTGGTGGTCCTTTTCTTTCTCTGCTGCACTGTCTCTGAGGCGCATCCCAGCAGCCGTCTGCTGCTGCCTCCGTTGCTGCTGCTGCTGCTGCGCCTCCTGCTCGAGCAGCCCGGCAGCAGCAGCAGCAGCTGCTGCTGCTGCGTCTGCGTCTGCTGCTGCAGCTGGCTGCAGAGCCTGCAGCGCAGCTTTGCCGGCGCCTCCTGCAGCGCCGCTTGCACTGCCGCCCCCCCCGCTGCTGCTGCTGCTGCTGCTGCTGCTGCGGCGGTCCCCCAAACTTTTAATAAAAAGCACTTTTGTTGCTCTTGCCAAATACTTCGCTCTATAAAATCCATATTTCTTCACTCCGAAGCAGCGCTTCACGTGGCGCCTTCCTGAGCAGCAAAAAGAAAAAAAATAATTTTTAATTCAATTTTACTTTTGCTTCTTTTAAGTTCATTTAAATTCATTTTAATTCCTTTAAATTCATTTAAAGTCACTTAAATCCATTTCAATTCATTTAAATCTGTTTAGATCTACTTTCCTTTCGTTTAAATCAAGTTAAATGGATTTAAATCGATTTAAATGAATTTAAATGGATTTAAATTCATTTAAATTCATTTAAATCAATTTAAATCCATTTAAATTAACCAAATTTATTTAATTTAAATTAAATCAATATGATTAAATTTAATTAAACTGATTAAATTAAATCAAACTAACTCGAATTAAATTAAATCAAATAAAATTAAATTAATGTACATCAAATTAATTGTATTAAATTAATTTAAATTAAATCAAATTAAATTAATTTAATTTAATTTGTTAAAAAGTGAAAACGCGAAATTGGGATAGCAAACTGCTGCTGCAGCAAAAGGACTAAAACCGACCAAACCAAATCCAACTAATTAATTGAATTAATTAAATTAAATTAAATTAAATTGAATTAATTAAACTAATTAAATTAATTTAATTAATTCAATTAAATAAATAATTAATTAAATACCATCATGCCAAGTGGCCAGCCAGGCTCTGTCTCTTTGGTCAAATCGGACCCCAGGAACATCACATTCGAAGTCGCTGCGGCTGAGGCTTGCTTCTGCTGCTGTTGCTGCTGCTGCTGCTGCTGCTGCTGCTGCTGCTGCTGGGCCCTTCGCCGCTGCTGCGCACGCGGGGCCGCCTGCTGCTGCTGCTGCGTCAGCAGCAGCAGCAGGGGCCTTCCCTTCCAGGCCCTCAAATGGGGCTTCAGCTTCCGCCAAGCAACACTGCTGCTGCTGCTGCTGCTGC
>NW_013543769.1:0-2781 GCF_000499545.2 Eimeria tenella
CAAACTCTAGAACTACAAATGCTGCACAGAGAGCCTTGTGGGGCCCCCAGAAGCATTCTAGAGTGCAAGAGCTGGGGGACCCAGCTGGCGAGCTGCAGCAGTGTGTATGCAGCAGGGGGAAATGGGGAAAAGAGAGAAAATGGCTTTAGACGCACTGAAACTCCGTTATCCAGTAAGAGATGTTTGAAAGCAAGAAACGGACAACTTCCATTTTGGACAAGTCGAAGACTTTGGCCTCCTCAACAACTCCCGAAGGGCCGCTCACGAAGTAGTTGTTGTCACCACCGTCCATGCAGCCCAGGCCATCCATTACGTTCTTCGAAGAGTGCGCGTGGCAAAGACTTAGCAGCACCCGCAGCCCCAATGCATGCGCCCGGTCCACCAGCGCCTTGAACTCCTCCACTGTGCCCAGCCTGCTGCTCACTGCGAAGTGGTTCGTCACGTAAAGCCCGAAACTCGCAAAGTCCGCGTGCTCCACCACGTCCAGCAGCTGCCCACACGCCCAAACCCTAAACCCTAAACCCTAAACCCTAAACCCTTGACCACGCCCAAGCTGCAGGCGCTGCAGGGAAAGCAGCGCCAGGAGAGAACAGTAGCCACTGCAGCGCAGCTCGAACACTACGAAATCCGTGAGCCCCAGCTCCTTTACAAGGGCACCCCACAGCAGCAGCAGCAGCAGCAGCAGCAGCGAGCTGCGGCGCTGCTGGCCCACCAGCAGCGTGTTGTATCCCAGATTTTTGATGCGGGGCAGCAAAGTTTCTGTGAACTCCACGAAGTTCCCCACGCGGCCCTCTTCGCCGCTGGAGCTGCCAATGTGGACTTCGTAAATGGCGGGGGCTACACCGGGTGGCACTCGGGGCCTGGGGAAGCGAAAATGGTACTTTTCCTGCGCCGCAGCAGCAGCAGAAAAGTGGCAATTTCCCGCAAAGAGCGCTCCTGTGGGGCCCCGGGCCTCGCCAGCTTGGCATAACAACCCCACCCCTTGCCCCCGCAGCCAGAGTTCCCCAGTACTCAAAGACACACAGAAAAAGACACACACACCCGACAGACACAAAACTCAACAGAGGGAATATGCCCGCTGCTGCAGCCCCTCAGTCCTCAGTGCTGGGCCCGCAGCAAAGTCCCTTCTAGCTGGAAAGTGCAGAGAAAAGAGCAACTTTGCGCAAAGTCGGGGGCCCCCACGCCCGGAAGGGCCCCAGCAGGTCCCACCCACTCCGGGGGGGTTCAAAATAAGCAGTCTTCCTTCACGTGATGACGCATTCTTAAAATATTGTCTAAAAAAGGATTCTACTATTGAATTAAATGTAAAAATGAGATAATTTAATAGCTTGATCTGCTTCAATTAAATAAAATTAAACAAATGCTGGGCCCACCTCCTCCGGGGGGTTCCACAGCACTGCGTTGAATAGCCCAGAGTCTTCACTTCGCCAAACCACTCGAGACCAGCTGGGCACTCTGTCGATGGGCTCCCCTTCTTTGGGCACTATCAACACCCGCAGGCGGCAGCTGCATGCGCAGGCCAGCGGCCCCACACGGGGCTTTAGCTGCGGCCATCCGGGCGCACCCGCGTCAGCTAGCTAGCTACACGGCTGGGTAGCTGGCTAGCTAGCTAGCTGGCTGGCTGGCCCTAGCTGGCGGGCGGCTGCCTGCGCAGCTGCCCCGGCCAGCTCCCAGCCATCCTCCCCGACTAAAACTGAAGCCCCAAAAATATGAGTGTGAGCTACGCAGCCCCTGGCACCAGCTAGCTGGCAGCTAGCTGGCAGCTAGCCGGCAGCTAGCTGGCAGCTAATCGGCAGCTAGCTGGCAGCTAGCTGGGAGAAAGGAAAGCTCCCCGAAAAGCCTTACCGGTGGCGCAGGGCGGGAGTCCCGTCTGGGAGGTCTGGAATGAAAATGGACCAGACCGAGCTGAGGTGGGCCTCGGCAGCTCCGGGGGGCCCCTCGGCCTTGGTACCCCTGAGGGCCCCCAGGGGGGCCTCGAAGAAGTGGGGGGCGACGCCCCAGCGCTCGCGGTGCAGCGGGTGAGAGGTCCTGTCCCAGTTGTTGAAGTCCCCGAAGAGGAAGACGGCCTTTGCGTTCGGCAGCCACTCTCTGTAGGTGTAGCCGGACACTCTGCAGCGCCGTAGGACACACGCAGCAGCAGCCCCGCGCATGCGCGCATGCAGCCCCGTGCGCATGCATGCACTGCATGCACGTGCAGCCGCAGGCCTGCAGCCCCCATGCAGCCCTGCCGCCTGCCTGCGGCGCTGCATGCAGCTCCACATGCACGCATGCGTGCATGCAGCCCCGCGGGGAGCCCGCGGCTCCAGCTGGGGCCGCAAGGGTCAGGGGAGGGGGCCCCTGGGGCCCCCGTGTGGGGCCCCACGCACCCGTCTGCATGCACTCGCTGGAGGCCAAAGAGGCTGTGGGCGCTGGCGAAGGCCTGCAGAGAACCAAAGGCCCCCTCGAGGGCCCCCAAGGTCTCCGTCAAAGTGTGGAAGCGCTGCCGCAGCTGCGGCACAAACTCCTGCAGCTTCGGGTCTTGCTGCACCACTGCGCTGCCGTCCAGCTGCGCAGCCCAGTCGCACGTGTCCCGCGGCGCTCGCAGCGGCGTGAACGACGGCTGCACGCACCAACAGCAAATCCTGCTGCTGCTGCTGCTGCTGCTGCTGTAAGAGGAGCAGCAGAAATAGTGGCAGCTGTAGCTGCAGTAGCAGCAGCAGTACCAGTCGCAGCTGCAGTAGCAGCTGCAGTAGCAGCAGCAGTAGTAGCAGCAGCAGCAGTAGCAGCAGCAGCAGCAGCAGC
>NW_013543770.1:0-3314 GCF_000499545.2 Eimeria tenella
CTGCTGCTGCTGTTGCTGCTGCTGCTGGATTTGCTGCTGCGCCTGCGTCCTTCTCTCCCGCCTTCGTTGCTGTTGACCCTTTTGCTGCTGCTGCTGCTTTTCCTGCTGCTGCAGCAGTTGCTGCTGTTGCTACTGCTGAATCCCTCTTTGGTGCTGTGCAGCAATTTGCCTAGCCACAGCGCTGCCCCTTTGCTGCAGTTGCTGCTGCTGCAGCTGCTGCTTCTGCTGCTGCAGATGCCGCTGCTAAAGCAGCTGCTATTTCTACTCCTTCAGCCGCTACGTCTATTGCTGCAGCGGCTGCCTCTTCTGCTGCAGCTGCAGCAGCAGCAGCAGCACTTCCTGCTGCACTTCCTGCTGCTGCTGCTGCTGCTGCAGCGACTAGCACTCAGCGACGGCGGGCGGCTCCCCACCGCAAGTCAGTGCAGCAGGGCGCTGCTTCTTGGGAGAAGGTGGGGGCAGTGCTGCTGCTGCTGCTGCTGCTGCTGCAGGTCCTTGTTCTGCTGCTGCAGCAAGGCAGAAGGCTACGGACGCAGCGGTCTGTGCTGCAGCTGCTGCTGCACTTGCTGCTTGGAGCGCTGCCGCTGCCGCTGACTCAGCAGCTGTTGCTGCTGCTTCTGCTGCTGTTGCTGCTGTTGCTGCTGCTTGCAGAGCTGCCTCTGCTGCCTCTGCGTCCACACCCCCAAACAGCTGCTGCCCGTCAAGCTGCTGCTGGTGCTGCTGCTCTTGCGCGTTGCTGCTGTTGCGCTGCCTCTTGCCCCGCGGCGGTGGGGTGCAGCTGCCGTCTGCTGCTGCTGCTGCTGCTGTTGCTCCCACGCAGAGAGACGCAAGGGACACAGGCGCTGCTGCAGCAGCAGCTGCTGCTGCTGCTGTTGCTGCTGAACTTGCTAGGGCGGCCTCCCCGCTGCTGCAGCGCAAGGCCGCCGCAGCACTCTGAATTGCGTCTGCTGCTGCTGCTGCTGCAGCTGCTGCTGCAGCTCCGTCCTGGGCTCGAACTGCTGCTGCTGCTGCTTCTGCTCCCTGGGCGAGCGCTGCCGCAGCTGCGTCTCCTGCTTCTGCTGCTGCAGCAGCTGCTGCTGCTGCTGCTGCCTCCTCGAGCTTGGGGGGCAGCACCAAGCTGCTCTTGTCTCCTGTTGCTGCAGCACGAGTAGCAGCAAGAGACTGCAGCAGTTGCAGCACCTGGGGATTGCCGCAGGAAAGGTCAAGCGGGTTGTAAGCTGCTGCTGCTGCTGCTGCTACTTGGGGGGAGTAGGGGACCCCAGCCGCGGCCGACGCTGCTGCTGCTGCTGCTGCTGCTGCTTGGCCCTTGGCCAGCTGCTGCTGCCCGTCTGCTGCTGCGCCACTCGCGTGCTGCGCGTCTCTCTTTTGTCCCCTTTTGCAGCGCGAAGGTGGCGTTGCTGCTGCTGCTGCTGCTGGTGCTGCTGCTGCTGCTCCTCCAGTTAGCACGGAACCTCCGAGGGGCAGCGCAGCTAGCAGCGCAGCAGCAGCAGCTGCTGCGTCTTCGCCCTGCGCGTTTTGCTGCTGCTGTTGCTGCGGCCCGCACCCTGCTGCTGCTGCTGCTGCTCGGGGAGGAGACGATCCCGGGGAGGCGCTGCAGCCGAGGCCAGCGAAGGAGCCGTAGCCCTGCAGACACCGCTGCTGCTGCTGCTGCTGCTGCCTGCTGCTGCTGTCTTCTGTGTCTGCTGCTGCCAGCAGCCGCTGCCTCCTTGCCAGTTCTTCTCTTAGTCTTCTTTCTACTCTTTTTTGGTGTCCACTTTTCCACCTTTTCTTTGTTGCAGGGGTTTGTCCCCTTGCTGCTGCTGCTGCTGCTGCTGCTGCGCTGCTGCTGCTGCTGCTGCCCGGCTCCTGCTTCAGCTCCAGCGGCCCGCTGCTGCTGCTGCTGCACAGCGAAGCCAGGGACAGACACGGCGCCCCTTTAGGAACCCCTGCTGCTGCTGCTGCTGCTGCTGGCTGCTGCTGCGCGTTCACCAAGTCCAGCGGGTCCCCCACCAGCCCGCCGCCGTACGACAGCAGCAGGTCCGACGTGTTTGCTGCTGCTGCTGCTGCTGCTGCTGCTGCTGCTGCTGCTGCTGCTGGCGCTGTTGCCGCTGCAGCAGGGGGAAAGCCCCCCTCAGAGTGTGGCCCTGACGAGTCTGCAGCCAGCGGACACTCAATAGGAGACAGAGCTGCTGCTGCTGCTGCTGCTGCTGCTGCTGCTGGTGTTGCTGGCCCTGCTGCCGTAGGGGTCCCCGCGCCCCCCCCTGGTGCAGCAGCAGGTGCTGTGGCTGGGTCGGCCGCTGCTGCTGCTGCTGCTGCTGCTTCTGCTGCTGCAGCAACTGTCTTCTCCTCCTCTAGGGCCCCACACGTCGCCGCCGGGAGAGAGGGGACGAAAGGCGACTGCAGCGGCTGCCGAGCCATTAGCCGGCTGCTGCTGCTGCTGCTGCTGCTGCACTGCTGCTGCTGCTGCTGCGTGGCTGTGCACACAGCAGCAAGGCGGGAGGGGACAACACGACGAGCAGCCTCCGACTCTGCTGCTGCTGCTCGTGTCGCTATTCTTGCTGCTGCCGCTGCTGCTGCTCGTGTCGTGTTCTTGCTGCTCCTGCTGCTCCTGCTAGTGCTGCCACTGCTGCTGCTGCTACTGCTACTTCTGCTGCTGCTGCTGCTGCAACTTAAAGCCTCCGAAGCACAGAAGGCCCAGCTCCGTTTTGCCCGTGCTGCCGGTGCTGCAGGGGGGCCCCTCAGCTGCTCCTGCTGCTGCAGCAGGGATCTGCTACTGCTGCTGCTGCTGCGGCTGCTGCTGCTGCAGCTGTAGATCTCACGTACCTCGGGTAGGAGAGTTAGGCGGCGCGGGGAGACGCGGAGCGCAGAAGCTGGGCAGCAACGGTGGCGCTGCTGCTGCTGCTGCTGCTGCTGCTGCTGCGCAAAAGAGCGGCTTGAAAAAACAGCGAAGGGAGACCCCAGCTGATTAGATTACAGATAAGAGTTTGGGGTCTGGAGGACCTGAGGGCAGCAGGAAGGCACTGCTGCTGCTGCTGCTGCTGCTACAGCGGAGGGAGGGGGGCCTCTGCTGCAGCAGCTCCTGCTGCTGCTGCAGTGGGGTTCACGGCAGCCGCAAGTGAGGCAGCTAAATGTGTCTGCTTCTGAAAAACTCAAAAAATTAAAACCGATGTGATAGCGATACTGGGAACAAAGCCTTGCGGGCTGCTGCTGCTGCTGCTGCTGCTGCTGCTGCTGCAGTGGGAGGGGGGCCCTTGGTGGTTTGCCTCTGCTTGCTGCTGCCGCTGCTGCTGCTGTTGCTGCTACTGCTGCAGCAGCAGCTGCTGCAGTAGCAGCAGCTT
>NW_013543771.1:0-2779 GCF_000499545.2 Eimeria tenella
TGCGAAAACTTGCACACTCCTGAAACTGCGGAGCAAACTCGAACATAATAGACAACAACAGGGAGAACTAAACGAATTAATAATGGAATAGTCACAATAAGTGCAAAATAAAGCGAAAGAAAAGCCGCAAACACACTGAAGTGCTTTCAATAAGCTGAGACGCCAGCTGTTTCGGGGTGACGAATGAGGTCCGTTCATGGGGGAAATAAACCCATGTGGAGGTGCTTTGTGGTAAATTGGACTTTATTGTAATTTTATTTAAAATAATAAAGAAAGTAAAGATAATTTGAGGGGACTTTCTTTTCTTTGTGGCGTTCTCCCTAGCCTGTTAAGGCTAGCTGGGGGGGAGCCAGCCGTCCAATTAATTCGGTTTAACTTCGTCTTTATCCGAGCAGATCTTCCTTAACTCGTTTTTGATTTACTTTAATATTTTTTTGCATTTATTTTTATTTAGAAACGAATTGAATTAAATGAAGTTGAGGCCGCAGTCGTTGCCGTGCCCGAGGGTCACCGCCCAGGGGTGACGCCTCCAGCAGAGTTCCTGGAAGAGCCCTGCTGTGCCGTTTGGCTTTCCTTGAAGAGTTTTTTCAATTATATTTATTTAAGAAGTTCTTTTGTTTAATTCGTTTAATATGAGAGGCATTTGGCTGAAAAGGGCGCACTGAACGGGGGGGCCGATGGTCACTCTTAAGCCGGGAGGGAGCCGGTGCCGCATGCGTTATTCCCGCGCCCACACTCGCGAAACTTGAATTGTTCTGCAAAAACTTCGTCTTTTTATTATTATTTTTGTCGAAACAATTTAATTTATTTCGAAAAAGATCCAAAAAGAAGCTCCTTTGCCTTTCGGCGCCACTGGGGGTACCCAGTGTCAACCGCCGCGGCGGCGAGTCTTGTTGTTTGCATTAGAACATTCTAAAAGAAAAAAGAAAAGGAAATAAATTTCTTTCTTTTTAAAAGAGAGTGCAAATATCAAATTGAAATGAGACGGCATAATCTCTTTCAAATGGCACTCTGAAGAGCAGCACACACACTCCTGCAGCTGCTGCTGCTGCTGCTGCTGCTGCTGCCTCCTCTCTTTGCTGCTGCAGCACGAAACTTGATTTGGTTTCATCTGCTGCCTTTTCTCTGCAGCAGCAGATTCTCTCACTTGTTGGCAGAGGCGGCCAGAAGGGATGCGCACAGCACCTGCAGCGCGGCTAGGGTTTGGTTGAGATGCTGCAGCAGCAGGATCAGAGCGACCAGGAGCAGCAGCAGCAGCAGCTGCTGCCGCAGCAGCAGCAGCAGCAAGAGGATGAACTCCAGGCGCTTCTCGAGCCTTGTGCCCTCATCCCTGGTAAGCCTGCGGCTCCGCAGCTCCTTGCTGCTGCTCTTCGCGTCCTCGCCACAAGCTCCCCTGCTGCTGCTGCTGCTGCTGCTGCTGCTGCTGCTCTTGCTGCTCTTACTGCTGCTGCTGCTGCTGCCTTCGTGCGTCCCCAGCTCCCTGTGCTTACCGTTTGACGCCCCCTCCGCTTGCTGCTGCCGCTGCTGCTGCCGCTGCTGCTGCTGCCGCTGCTGCTGCTGCTGCTGCTGCTGCTGCTGGCAGATAGCCACCTGCTGCTGGTGGCGAGCGGCTGCGTGGAGGCCGTGGAGCTGTGGGGCAACAGAGGCGGAGTCGTTTGCCGCTACGCGATGGTGGTGGGCAGCGACTGGCAGCAAACTTGGGTGGGACTGGCATTAAAGTGGCATTAAAGTGGCATTAAAATGGCATAAAAATGGCATTAAAATGGCATAAATCGGTCCAAATAAAGTGCTTCTGCACTCCAGTTGCTGCTGCTGCTGCTGCCCTTGTGTTGGTGCTCGGAAACGTAGCTTCAAGAACGGCGGCAAAAACGCCCGCGGCAGCAGCAATACTAAGGGCAGCAGCAGCAGCAGCAGCAGCAGCAGCAGCAGCAGCAGCAGCAGCAGAAATAGTGGAAATGGCGCTGGTAGTGATAGTTGAAATAATTACAAATAAATACTAATATCAATAATTCAATAATGATAATGGCAACAATTGTTAAAGTGGTAAAAATAGCTGCGAAAGAAATACCAAAAGCATGCAGCAGCAGCAGCTGCTGCACCGCTGCAGGCAAACTGAATCAGCTAGCAGCTAGCCATTCACCTAGCAGCAGCTAGCCACTCAGCTAGCTGCAGCTAGCCACCCAGCTAGCAGCAGCTAGCCAGGCTATCTGCAGCAGCTGGCCACCCAGCTAGCAGCAGCTAGCCACGCTGTTTGCAGCAGCTAGCCACCCACCTAGCAGCAGCTAGCTATTCAGCTAGCAGCAGCTAGCCACTTAGCTAGCTGCAGCTAGCGATGGGCTTGTAACAGCTAGCCACTCAGCCAGCTGCAGCTAGCCACTCAGCCAGCTGCAGCTAGCCACTCAGCTAGCTGCAGCTAGCCACTCAGCTAGCTGCAGCTAGCCAGGGGTTTTGTGTGTGGCTCAGGGCCTCGGGAGCGGCCTTTCCCAAGAGAGCCGCAGCAGCTACAGCAGCAGCAAAGTGGCGCTGAACTTTCCCTTTCACGCTGCTTTTAAGGTAAGGAGCAGCAAAATCGAGCAGCAGCAGCAAGAGCAGCAGCAGCAGCAAATAAATCCAAAAAAGACTTTTAAATGCTCTCCCGAGGGCCCACTGCAGTGTACATACACCCGAAACGGCGCCCCACAGGCCGCCTCTGAACTCGAGCAGCAAAATAACTAAATTTAATTTCGAAGAAGTTCAATTCAGACTTTCAATTTTAATAATAATAATAATAATAATAATA
>NW_013543772.1:0-2799 GCF_000499545.2 Eimeria tenella
ATATATATAGCTATATATATATACATATATATACACATACATATATATATATGCATGATGGATTAAAATATATGCATGCAAGCTGTGTGTACATACACTCGAAATAGGGAATTGTATGTGAAACAGGAAAAGCGAAAAGCATGTTTAAATGCATGCATGCATTTGGCGTGCAAAAATGCACTTAAAGAAAAATTAATTGAATATTTCCGCGACTTCCAGGCCTGCATGCAAATAAAAAGGGAATTTATTGGCATTACAATGCATGCAAAATGCATGCAAAATGCATGCAAAATGCATGCAAAATGCATGCAAAATGCGTGCAAAATGCATGCGAAAGTAAAAAATCAATTTTCCTCTTTTTGCACTAAATGCATTTGCACTCATGTTCGTGAGGTGTATGTACAGCGCTGCATACAAAGCAACAGTAACTGCATGCAATTTGTTGTTGCATGCATGCAATTTGTTGTTGCATGCATGCAATTTGTTGTTGCATGCATGCAATTTGTTGTTGCATGCATGCAATTTGTTGTTGCATGCATGCAATTTGTTGTTGCATGCATGCAATTTGTTGTTGCATGCATGCAATTTGTTGTTGCATGCATGCAATTTGTTGTTGCATGCATGCAATTCATTTTAAAACAATTAACACCCGGCACATTTTCCCACTAGTTCCTATTTCCTGGAACCTCCAGAAGGCAGCAGCAGCAGCAGCAGCAGCAGCATAAACCCTAAACCCTAAACTCTAAACCCCAAGCCCTGGATTCCCGCCCTTACCCCCTGACGACGCGCTAAGGCCTAAACAGCCCCAAACCCTAGCCCGCAAGCCCTAAACCCCAAACCCCAAGCCCCAAACCCTAAACCCTAAACTCTAAACCCCAAACCCTAAACCCCAAACCCCAAACCCTAACCCCAAACCCTAAACCCTAAACCCCAAACCCTAAACCCCAAACCCTAAACATCAAACCCTAAACTCCAAACCCCAAACCCCAAACCCTAAACCCTAAACCCTAAACCCTCACTCGCAGACGACGTGGCCGCAGGAGAGGAGCCTGGGAGGGTTTGTCTTGGAGGTTTCTTCTTTGCTGACAGCACAAGTAATTGAAGAGTGAAAAGACAAAGAAGGGTTTAGCTCCAGTTCGAGGGGGAGCCGCCCGCCCTGCAGCAAGCAGCAGCAGCTGCTGCTGCCCCCGCAGCCCCAGCACGCAGCAGGCTGCTGCTGCAGCAGCGAGCGCCGCCGCCGCAAACTGCTGCTGCTGCTGCTGCTGCTGCTGCTCGGCACTGTGGGCTCCAGCCCGAGCGCTGGGGAGCCCCGCAGACTCGACAGCAAAACTTGGTAGGTTTCTCTTTCGCTGCCTTGCTGCGGCTGCAGCTGCTGCAGCGCCAGCAGCTGCTGCTGCTGCTGCTGCTGCTGGTGCTGCTGCTGGTGCTGCTCCGACATGCGCCGCCGCACCCGAGCTGTCCAGACTCCCAGCTGCTGCTGCCCCGAAGAAGCAGACCGCAGCCGCTGCTCTGCTGCAGCACCAGCAGCAGAAGGTGGCAGCTGCAGAAAATCTTCGGGGGGCCCCCAATACAGCACTGGGGGCCCCACAGCTGCTGCTGCGGGGGCCCGCTCATCAGCGGTGGGGGCCCCCAGGGCCCCAGGCTGCAGCAGCTGAACCAGCTGCACAAAACCAAACACCCCGCGGCAGCAGCAGCAAATGCAGCAGCAGCAGCAGGTGCACCAGCAGCAGCAGCTGATCCAGCAGCTGCGGCAGCAACGCCTGCTGTCGACGCTTCAGCAGCTCATGCCGTAAGTGCAGAACAGCAGCAGCAACAGCAGCAACGGCAGCAGCAGCAACGGCAGCAGCAGCAACGCAAACAACAGCAAAAAACGCAGAAATAGCGGCAACAAAATTGGAAACCGCAGCAACAGCTGCAGCAGCAGCAACAGCAGTAAGTGCGTAAGGGCTACCAACGCAAACCCTACAACAGCCGTAACGAAAATTACAACACAAGCCACCGCAATAGCTGCAGCAGCAGCAACAGCAGTAAAAGCAGCAGCAGCAGCAGCAGCAGCAGCAGCAACAGCAGCAGACCTGCACAAGCTTGGGTAAGAAAATGGCCCCTGCGCAAACCAATACGGCCAAGGGGCTTTCTCTGGGCAGTGGAATTCTTTGGGAGCTTTTGTTGGCTTTACAGCGGCAGCAAATGGGGCAAAGGTTGCTGCAGCGAGCAGCAGCAGCAGCAGCAGCAGCTGCTGCTGCTGCCGCTGCTGCAGCTGCTGCTGCTGGGGTAGAAGCTGCGGAGGCGACGGGAGAATCGGCCATGTCCATCAAGGGAGACGTGCAGCTCCGAGACACAACAGGTGACTCTGCTGCTGCTGCTGCTGCTTCTGCTTCTGCTGCTGCTGCTTCTGCTGCTGCTGCTTCTGCTGCTGCTGCTTCTGCTGCTGCTGCTGCTGCTGCTTCTGCTGCTGCTGCTTCTGCTGCTGCTGTTGCTGCTGCTGCTGCGTGTGCTGCTCCTCCTTGGCACTTGCAGCAGCAGTCCGGGCCGCAGCAGCAGCAGCAAAACGCAGGGAAAGAAAGGCCCCCCAAAATACCCGAGATGCCTGCAGCCTCGGCCTGGGCCTCGGGGCCTACGCTGTTGCTGCTGCTGCTACGCATGCTGCTGCTGCTGCTGGGCTCATCCGCAACAGCAACAGCAGGTGCTGCTGCCTCTGCGGGGGCAAACGAAGCAAATGTTGCAGCAGATGCACCAGCGCCGCTGCGCAGCCCAGCAAAGGGAGTCCCTGAAAAGCAGCAGCAGCAGCAACAGCAGCAG
>NW_013543773.1:0-2767 GCF_000499545.2 Eimeria tenella
CCCTAAACCCTAAACCCTAAACCCTAGTGAAGAATCCCCCACGTAGAGTTAAAGCCCCTTCTGCGTGAGGGAAGCAGAGTGCTAGGGGCGGGCCCGAACGCCGAAACCCTAGCCAGCAAACCTAAACCGCCGCCGCTGCTGCTGCTGCTGCTGCTGCTGCTGCAGCTGGTGGGCGCGCAGAAGCGCAGCAGCTTGTCTTTGTCTTCGAAGGGAGGCGCTGCTGCTGCGTTTGCTTCGCTGCTGAGCTCCAGCGATTTGGTAATGTTGACTCCTTTGCCATTTCGGAAAAGAGCTTTGCGGCTGCTGGCTGGGAAGGTGGCTTTAGCAGCAAGAGTGGACGTCTACGGCAGCAAACCCGCAGCAGCAGCAGCAGCAGCAGCAGCAGCGGGGGCGGGCGGCGACGGCGAGGAGGAAGATGCTGCAGCAAATAACATCAGCTTGGTTGACAACCCGCAGGCGCCCGGCGAAGTCGGAAGGGCGCTCAGGGACTTCATCGTCCAGGCCCTCATGAAGGTGCAAACCCTAAACCCTAAACCCTAAACCCTAAACCCAAGGCGAGATTGGCTCGCCTACTCCGCAGAACGCCTCCGCAGCCTCGCTTGGCTGCTGGCCTCCGTCGCAGCAGCCCTCCAAGGTCCACAGTCCGGGGTTTAGAGCTGGGGTCCACGGTTTAGGGTTTAGGGTTTAGGGTTTAGGGTTTAGGGTTTAGGGTTTGCGGTGCAGGCGCAAGAGCCGCCCCCGGCGCCAGTGAAGAAGGCGCTGCCAGCGCCTGAGGACAGGGCGAAGCCGAAGAGAGGGGGAAAGAGGCACCGGCGTTTGAAGGAAAAAAGAGAACTTTCGGAGATTCAAAAGCAACTAAATAGAGTTAAATTTGGAGAACAGGAGGACACTGTGGGCCTCAAAGGTGACCCAAACCCTAAGCCCTAAACCCTAAACCCTAGGCAGAAAAAAACCGCCAAATTTGGGCAGCTGGGGCGCTCTCTGGGCCTCATAAGTGACCCAAACCCTAAACCCTAAACCCTAAACCCTAGGCAGAGAGAAGCAGCTAAATAGAGTTAAATTTGGAGAGCAGGAAGACGCTGTGGGTCTCAAAGGTGACCCAAACCCTAAACCCTAAACCCTAAACCCTAGACAGAGAAAAGCAGTGAAAAACCGCCAAATTTGGGCCCTGGCGGACTTTCTGGGCCTCCGAAGTGACCCAAACCCTAAACCCTAAACCCTAAACCCTAGACATTCTGCCCTGCTGCTGCAGCAAAGGGTTTGGGCATGCTGGGGCGCAGCATCGCGAATGGGCGTTTGAAGCTGCAGGCGAAGCAGCAGAAGAAGACGCAGCTCAGTAAACCCTAAACCCTAAACCCTAAACCCTAGACCCTTGGGGGGTTTATCCCCAGCGAATTCGAAGGAAGGCAGCAGCAAACCCTTAAAGCTGCAGCAGCAAACCAGAAAGCTGCTGCTGGGGCGTGTGGCTGCAGGTGCCCGTCGGCAGCAGCAGCTGCACCCCAAGGGAGTGTCTTCTGCTGCTGCAGCATCTGGCAGCAGCAGCAGCACAGGGTTTGCTTCCTCTCTGAGCTTCACCCCTGTGCAGGGGCTGGAGCTCTGCAACCCTCTGGCTGAGCAGCAGCAGCAGCAGCAGCAGCAGCAGTCAGACTCGAGAGACTACTTCGGGGGAGGGGGCAGATTCACGGCGGTGCGCGTGCTGCTGCTGCTGCTGCTGTTGCTGCTGTGGTTGCTGCTGCGGCTGGTGTTGCTTCTGCTGCTATGGTTGCTGCTGCTGTCGCCACTGCTGCTGCTGCTGCTGCTGCTGCTGCTATTGGTGCTGAGCTCGTTGCTCTGGTCACGGTTGCTGCTTTTGCTGCTGCTTGCTTCTCTAAAGCCATGGCTGCTGCACTGGTTGCTGCTGCAGCCGTCGTAGAAGGTGCTGCTGCTGCTGTAGTTGCTGTTGCTGCTGCTGCTGCTGTTCGCTGCAGGTGGAGCGCAGCAAAGCTGCTGCGCACAAGGCGTAGCGACTGCTGCTGCTGCTGCTGCTGCTATTTTGTTTGTCTCCGGTGCATCAGCGTGGAGCTCTCGCGCTAATGACAGCCTAAACCCTAAACCCTAAACCCTAAACCCTAATGACGCCAAACTCCCCTTGAGGGAAGCGGGAACGCTGAATTTTAAGTAGATGCAGATTTGTAGCGAGGGTCTTTGCTGCCAGCAGCAGCAGCTGTAGCAGAAGCCGCAGCAGCTGCAACAGCTGTAGCAGCAGCAGCAACTGTAGCAGCAGCAGCAACTATAGCTGCAGCAGCAGATGCAGCGGCAGTAGCAGTCTAACAGCAGATGTAGTGGCAGCGGCAGTTGAAGCTGTAGCAGCAGTACAAGCTGTGGCAGCAGCAGCTGCAGCAGCAGCACAAGCTATAGCAGCAGCAGCAGCTGTAGCGTCAGCCGCGGCCGCGGCAGCAGCACAGCGACAGCTGCAGCAGCAGCTACAGTGCAGCAGCGGAAAAAGCTCGAGCAGCAGCAGCAAATGCGCAGCAGCAGCAGCAAACAATGTCAGCCTCTAGAGGAGCGAACCAGAAGAAATTACATGGCGAGACAGTTTGCTGCCGCAGCAGCAGCAGCAACTGCTGCTGCTGCTGCTGCTGCTTTTGCTACACGGTTGGCTCCATTTGGGAGGCAGCAAGACACGCAGGGGGCCAGTGAGATGCCGCCCCCCCCCCCCCCTAGGCAGCTAGCCAGCTAGCTACAGCTAGCTAGCCGGTTAGCTAGCTAGCTAGCTAGCCAGCTGTAT
>NW_013543774.1:0-2761 GCF_000499545.2 Eimeria tenella
AAAGTCCCAAAAACTGGCCTTTGAAAATGCGAAAGATATAATTGCATGCGGGTTTGACGTGAACGAGACTTTCACTTTCACCAGTAACAGACCCTAAACCCTAAACCCTAAACCCTAGTTGCAAAGTCCCAAAAACTGGCCTTTGAAAGATGCGAAAGATATAATTGCATGCGGGTTTGACGTGAACGAGACTTTCATTTCCACCAGTAACAAACCCTAAACCCTAAACCCTAAACCCTAGTTGCTAATCCCAAAGTCGCAAAGTCCCAAAAACTGGCCTTTGAAAATGCGAAAGATATAATTGCATGCGGGTTTGACGTGAACAAGACTTTCATTTTCACCAGTAACAAACCCTAAACCCTAAACCCTAAACCCTAGTTGCAAAGTCCCAAAAACTGGCCTTTGAAAATGCGAAAGATATAATTGCATGCGGGTTTGACGTGAACGAGACTTTCATTTCCACCAGTAACAAACCCTAAACCCTAAACCCTAAACCCTAGTTGCAAAGTCCCAAAAACTGGCCTTTGAAAATGCGAAAGATATAATTGCATGCGGGTTTGACGTGAACGAGACTTTCATTTCCACCAGTAACAAACCCTAAACCCTAAACCCTAGTTGCAAAGTCCCAAAAACTGGCCTTTGAAAATGCGAAAGATATAATTGCATGCGGGTTTGACGTGAACGAGACTTTCATTTTCACCAGTAACAGACCCTAAACCCTAAACCCTAGTCACTAAGAGTGTGTGTTTGTACTGTTTTGTTCAAAGTGTCTCCGAGGACGCTAAACCCTAATCTGTGGTGCCCTGTGCTTCTGGATATTTAGCTTTGGTTCTAGGGCATATTCAAAGCCTGCTGCCGCTCCTGCTGCTATTGCTGCTGCTATTGCAGCCGCTGCTGCTGGTGACTGCTGCTGTTGAAGTTATTTGCTGCTGCTGCTGTTTAGTCCTGCTGCTGCTGCTACCGGCTGCACTGACTGCTGCTGCTGCTGGCGGCACTACTGGCGGGTGCTGCTGCTGCTGCTGCTGCTGCTGGGTGGTGCTGCTGGTCAGTGCTGCTGCAGCCGCTGCTGCCGCCTTTGTCAGTAGCTGCAGCAGCTGCTGCTGCTGCGTGGCGCTGCTGCAGAGTGCTGCCTTCGCCACTGCTGCTGCTGCTGCTGCTGCTGCAGACACGCAGTACATGGGCGCGCTGTACCCGCTGGTTCTGCAGATTCAAAAGAAAGTAACTTATAATCAAGTTCGAAGTTTATTTGGATTCAATGAAAGTGATAATATCGGAAAAGCTGCTTTTCCTGCTGTTCAAGCAGCTCCTGCTTTTGCTGCTGCTTTCCCCGATATCTTCGGACCGCCACACTGCAGCAAACACGTCCGCTGCCTCATTCCCCAGGTAGGGTTTAGGGTTTAGGGTTTGGGGTTTAGGGTTTGGGGTTTAGGGTTTGGGGTTTAGGGTTTGGAGTTGAGGGTTTGGGGTTTAGGGTTTAGGGTTTGGGGTCTAGGAGGGAGGCTGCAGCGGGTGAAGTGGAGAGCTGCGGGCAGGAGGCTGCGTGTCTAAGGTTTAGGGTTTAGGGTTTAGGGTTTAGGGTTTGGTGCAGGCGATTGACCAAGACCCTTATTTTCGAATGACTCGGGACGTGGCGTGTCGCCTAGGGTTTAGTAAACCCTCGCTTTTGCATTCGAAGTTTATTCCTTCTTTGCAAGGGTTTAAAACAAAAATGAGTGGCAGCCAAAACACCACTTGCATTTATGTTTCGGATTCCCCCAAACAAATTGCAGAAAAAATCAACAAATTCGCCTTCTCAGGTCCGCAATTAGGGTTTAGGGTTTAGGGTTTAGGGTTTGGGGTTCGGGGCTCCGTGGTCGAGGTTTAGGGGCCAGGGTTTGGGTTCAGGGTTCAGAATCTCGGGTTTGGGGCCTGAAGTTCACAGCTACAGGGTTTAGGGTTTAGGTTTTAGGGTGTAGGGTTTAGGATTTAGGGTCTAGGGTTTAAGGTTTAGTTTGGAGAGCTGAAAACGCCAGTATCTCTCCGTTTTTTTTCCTTTTTTCTCCAGCCACCTCCAAACAAAACCCCATCCAACAGATACACTCATTTATTATTCATTTATTTATTTATTTATTTATTTATTTATTTATTTATTTATTATTTTTATTTAGGAGGAAGAGCTACAGTTGAAGAACACCGCAGACTCGGCGCGGACTTGGAAGTGGATGTGCCTTTTCACTATTTGACTTTCTTCTTGGAAAACGACCAGGAACTCGAAACCATAAGTTCGTTATTTAATTAATTTAAATAATTTAATTAATTTAATTAATTTAATTAATTAATTTAATTTAATTTAATTTAATTAGTTTAATTAATTTGATTTGATTAGATTTGGTTTGGTTGATTTGATTTCTTTTATTTGATTTTATTTTGATTTGGTTATTTGGTTGGTTGTTTGTCTTTTGTTGTTATACGACCAGGAACTCGAAACCATAAGTTTGTTTATTCAATTTAATTAGTTAAATTAAATTAAATTAAATTAAATTAAATTAAATTAAATTAAATTGAGTGATTTAAATCCATTTCAATTGATTTAAATCCATGTTAATTGATTTGAATCGATCCCAACTCATTGAATTCGTTTACATTGGTTCAGATTGATTTAAATTGATTTAATTTGATTTAAATTAATTTAAATTGATTTAAACTGGCCCAAATTGGTTTAGATTCACTTTAGCTTAATTTAGATAAATTTAAATTGATTTAAATTGATTTAAATTAATTT
>NW_013543775.1:0-2958 GCF_000499545.2 Eimeria tenella
GCAGCAGCAGCAGCAGCAGCAGCAGCGAGCGCGGGAGCAGCAGTAAAGGCGGTGTGGAAGTAGAGGGCGGGGGGGTCGCTGGGGACGTACCCCGCAGCAGCGCCCTGCTGCTGCTGCTCCCCTGCTGCTGCTGCTGCTGCCAGCCCCGTGCAGCCGCCCCCCAACTCAAACACCCACGCCTCGCAGCCCGCGCTGCGCGCACAAGCCCCTGCACACTCCGCCAGCGGCAGCAGCTCGCTGAAGAGAGCAGCAGCAGGATCGAACTCCAAAGAAGTTTCCAATTTGAGGCTTTCGGGGTCCAGAGCAGTTCCGCAGAAGCTGTCGGGGCTGGGCACGGCCACGGGGCTGCTGTCGTCATCGAACAAGCTGCAGGCCACGTAGTTCCGGGGCCCCTGGGGGCCCCCCTGGCTGCTGGGGGCCCCCCCCTGCGCCGCGGGGGCCCCCGGGGGGCCCCCCTGGCTAGCTGCGGGGGCCCCCCCCTGCGCCGCGGGGGCCCCCCGCCGCAGCTGCGCAGTCCACGCCCTGCAGAGCGGGTGCGCGCGGCAGTCTGCTGCGCACTCTGCTGCTGAAGCCACTGCAGCAGTTCCGAGGACTTGTGCATTTTCGAAGCTGCATGCAGAGGCCAGAAAGGCCCTGGGAAGCGTGCCAGAAATGGCATTTCCAGGCTCAAAAGTGGCAGTTTTGTCGAACAGCAAACAGTTCGTGGGGGCCCCCAGCAAGAAACTCCAGTTCTCACACTGCGGGGTCTGCATGCACCGCTGCAAACAGCCCTGCGGCGAAAAGACTGTGGCCGAGGCCAGGGGGGCCCCCTCGCTGCTGACGGCGCGGGCGAGGGGTACTTGGCTGCCGCAGACGCGGGGCCCCGACACGCTCAGCGGGTCAAACACCATGCTGCTGCTGCTTCTGCTGCTGCTGCTGTCGCCCAGCAGCACGCAGCTCTCCCCGTTCTTCAAAGTCCACCTGTTGCAGCTCGACTCCTGCTGGCACTGCAGGTAGCACTCAAACGCCGAAGACGCCTCTCCAATCTGAAACACACACACAAACCCTCCTCCTGCTGCTGCTCCTGCTGCTGCTGCTGCTGCTGCTGCAGGGTCTGTTGGCGCTGCTGCTGCTTCTGCTGCAGTGTTTGTCCGCGCTGTTACTGCTGCTGCTGCAGCTGCTAATGCTGCCGCAGCTGCAGTACAGTATCGGGTTCTACTGATACTGCTACTGCTGTTGCTGCTGCTGCTGTTGCTGCTGCTGCTGCTGGTGCTGCTGCTGCAGGTTACCTTGACGACCTTGTCGAGGGCGTACTGGATTCCCTGTTCGAAGCAGCTGGTCTCTTCCTGGCTTTCCTTGAGGCAGTCCTTCTCAGCAGAGAGGGCCCCGCGGACTGGCTTTTTGGAAAGAGTGACAGAGCCGGAAAAAAGAGAACAAAGATTCAAGTCGGGGTGGAAAGTCCAGGCCGAGCAAAACGGATTCGCCCCACAGCTGGCCCCGCAGCTCGCGTAGTCTTCTGCTTCCAGACTTTGCAGCGCAGTTCCGCTGTACACTGCGTTTGCGTAGATGCACCCTGCGCAGCAGCAGCAGCAGCAGCAGCAGCAAAATCCCGCACTCCTGCAGCAGCAGCCGCAGCGAAGCAGCAGGAATGCGGCAGCACAGCAGCGCGCCTGCAGCAGCTGCTGCACCACCCAGCCGCAGCAGCAGCAGCCGCGGAGCCCGCGCACCCGCGCAGCAGCAGCAGCAGCAGCAGCAGCAGCAGCAGCAGCAGCAGCAGCAGCGGACCGTAGCTGACGGTGCACCACTTGGGCCCGGAGAACCTGCCGAGGGAGGAGGCGTCGTTGGTGCGGCCGAGAAGCGCATTTGCGTCCTTCAAGTAGCAGCCTTTGCTGCTGCGTAGCCAAGTCCAGAAGTGGCAGTCTGGGTTTTCTCTGCAGCGGAGTTGGCAAGCAGCAGCAGAAGCAACTTCGCCGCTCTCGTCCTCCTCCACGTTGTGGCCCACGTAGTCCGACTGCTCGAAGCAAATCTCTGAGACGCAGCGCCGCACCCACGCCCTGCTGCTGCTGCTGCTGCTGCTGCTGCTGGGACAGGGAGCAGCAGCAGCAGGAACGGCAACGGCGGCAACGAATAGCAGCAACGGCAACGGCAAGGGCAGCAGCAGCGGCTGCAGCAACAGCCACAGCAACAGTCACAGCAGCAACCACAGCAGCAACCACACCAGCAACAGCAAAAACAGCAGCAAAAACAGCAGCAAAACAGCAAGAACAGCAGCAAAACAGCGAAAACAGCAGCAAAACAGCGAAAACAGCAGCAAAACAGCGAAAACAGCAGCAAAACAGCGAAAACAGCAGCAAAAACAGCAAAACAGCGGCAAGCACAGCAGGAAAAGCAGCAGCAACCCCAGCAGCAAAAGCAGCAGCAGGAGCAGCAGACCCTCGGAGTCGCAGAAGGCGGGACCGGAGACGAGGCCCTGGGTGGAGGAGCCGGAGGAGTAGGTGTTGAAGGAAGACCAGAGAGTGCATTCTCCAGAGTCCAAGTGGAAAGAAAAGTGGCTGCAGCCGGAGTAGGAGGCGCAGTGCATTTGGCAGGCGTCGAAGGCAGCAGCAGAACGCGTCGTCAGGCTCGCGCCCACCACGCCCACGTTCGCGAACTGGCACCCTGCAGCAGCAGCAGCAGCAGCAGCAGCAGCAGCAGCAGCAGAGGTGGGAGGACAAGCGTGCGGCCCGGACGGCTCAGCGGGGATGCACGGCAGGCAGCATTAGCAGCAGCAGCAGCAGACTGAGCACCACTTCTGCCCGTAAACCCAGCAAGGCATCTGCATGCATGCACGTCTGCATGCATGCACGTCTGCATGCATGCATTTCGCATGCATGCATGCACAGCTGCATGCACGGCGGCCCGCACCAACGGCTGCCGGCCTGCCTCCCCGCACGCACTCGCGCATGCACACCTGCATGCACGCATGCCTGCATGCATGCG
>NW_013543776.1:0-2758 GCF_000499545.2 Eimeria tenella
GTTTCGAGCAGGCCATGGGAGTTGTAAAGCTGTTTCGCTCACAATGCATTGGAGATTTCGAAGCCCGCTGCGTGGGACTAGACCGCCTTTGTGGATCTTTCTGTACCCGGGTTATCCACTCATCGCGTAAATAGCGCAGTGGACGGAGGCAGGTGCAAGGCTCGTTCTTTTCCTGTTTTGGCTTTGATTGATCGTCCAGACAGTGGGGATAAACAGACGGTGCAACTGTGGCGGTCAGCGCTCTGTGGGAATTGCATCTGATTTTGTTTGTGAGGGAACCTAATGATGCGTAAATATGGGTGGCCTTGAACTAAGAAGAACACCATGGTCAACAATGGCTACGAAAGACGAACCAAGTTGTGCGTGCGGAGTGTACAATAAAGGCAAGCAGGTGATCTGCGGAAAGCGAGTAGAGCGATTATTGCTTGATTTGACTGTGGAGTAATTGCACCTGCTGGTGCATAGGAGATGCGAAGGAGCCCGTTCGAGCCAGGGTTGCTGATGCTCGGCTCAGTTGACGTACTGGAGAACTTTGATTTTCTTCTGAACTTGCTTTCTCCGTTCAACATGCTGTGCTTAATGCTGTGCCAGGATATGCCTCTGGCGTACGTGCGGACACCAGGCGAGATGATCTGGTGTATGAAGAGAATCCCACTATTGTTTTTGTCACACCATATCTCCCAGGCAGTGCGGTGGTTTTAGGCTAACTGGACAAGGGGCTGAGCGATATTGCGTAGACGGCTCTTCTTTTTAGTTTGATAAGTAAGATACGTTCGAGCCGAAATTTTTGTCTTGGTACTTCAGCAGTTGCGCGTGCAAAGCATTTTGCTTTGCTCCTCTGCAGACCGCGGGTGGGGGCTTGCGCAAACTACACCCTTACATGGAGCCTTGACATTTTTAGCTGGGTGAATGCAACGCCTCCACTCAATTGTCAAGTACCATGCGACACTTTAAAAGCGGAACAGTAGCCGTGTTGCCTTGCTCGCTTTCCAGATGCACGCATGCGTTTACAACTCGGTCCTTGTATACTACACGGGTTCCTATCCTTGGAAGATTATGCGGAAACAAAGGTTCGATGTGGATTCGTGGCGTCGTCTGTTTGCGTGTTGGTGCGTTCAACATTGCTTGCTGCCAGTAGTAGGGTACGCCTTCTTTAAGTGGAGGTGAGCTGCTTCTGGTCTGCGTGATGATGCATATCAGATAGTGCGTGCTGACGTTTGATCAGACGACACAAGGCTAGTTCCGTTTGCAGTGGTGCAGTGTATTGGGTTGGAACAGGTTGCATGCCGCCTTGAAAAAACGGGCTGAGCATCCTGCTTGTTAGTTGTGTGGGAACAGCTGTGTGGGTTTGCAAACAAGCGTGACTGTAGACGTTTTGGGGAGAGCGGATGCCAGACGTGGGGTGAGAAGCGAGCCGTGAGCGGCGGCAGTGAGTTGTTAACGCGTGTACGATACTGCGTGAGTACTAGCAGCATTGGGCCGGAGAAGCTCAGTAGCTCTGCCAATGGACCGTTACCCTGGCAGCTGTTTCCCCGGGAATTTTGATTTAGGTGACATGTGTTCATGTCGGCCCTGGAAAACGTTGGGAGTAGGTATGCAGCACGTCTTTGTGAGTGGTGGACCGCAGGGTTCACCAGGGAGGGTGTGTGTGGAGCAAGGCGAGTATTTATTTAGGGGGCGCGTTGCAGGGTTGACGCGCAAATAAGACATCTTTGCAAATGCTGGGAGGCACATGCAGGGTAGGGCAATAAGTTGATATTTCTGACGCACAGCCGCGACATGAGATTCGTGGGTGGTTGACGCATCTCACTCGAATCAAAATCGAGGTGGGTCTTGCAGATGTATGTTCCAAGTCGAGGTAGAAGCTTGCAGATTGCGTTGTAGCCGGGCTGGCGAGCATTGAGTTGGGGACTTGAGATATTGTGTGAGCGTCACGCAGTGGGGTCTAGTGTGAATGCGTGGACGTTGATTATCTGGGGTCGCATCTGCAGTAGTAGCCAGTGCAAATGGTGTAATGACGCAGCTCTGTGCTGCATAAGGATTTCTCGATGCTCCTTTTAATGGAGCCTTGTCACTAGATGCAGTGAATCACAGGAAGCCTGAACACGTCTGGGGCGGAGGGATCCAGCAGGCGATGGGTGCTGTAAAGCTGTTTCGGTTACAGTGCGTTGGAGCCTGTGGGAACCGCGCTTCGTGGGAGTAGAGCGCCATTGTGGATCGTTCGTTGCGCCGGCTATACATGCATCACGTAAATAGCGCACTGCACGAAGCTGGGTGCAAGGCTCGTTCTTTTCCCGTCTCAGCTTTGGTTGATCTCTCAGGGAGTGAGCATAAATAGGCAGTTCAACTGTGGCAGTCAGCACTTTGTTGGAATTGTGTCTGATACTGTTTGCGAGGAAAACACCATAATGACGCGTGAATATGGGTGCGCTTGAACTAAGAAGAACACCATGGTCAACAATGGCTACGAAAGACGAACCAAGTTGTGCGTGCGGAGTGTACAATAAAGGCAAGCAGGTGATCTGCGGAAAGCGAGTAGAGCGATTATTGCTTGATTTGACTGTGGAGTAATTGCACCTGCTGGTGCATAGGAGATGCGAAGGAGCCCGTTCGAGCCAGGGTTGCTCGTTGCTCGGCTCAGTTGACGTACTGGAGAACTTTGATTTTCTTCTGAACTTGCTTTCTCCGTTCAACATGCTGTGCTTAATGCTGTGCCAGGATATGCCTCTGGCGTACGTGCGGACACCAGGCGAGATGA